>NW_025944783.1:0-57535 GCF_000764305.2 Hyalella azteca | reverse complement strand
ATTGTTCAATAAATTGTTAAATAAACACAAGGAAAATTCTAATAAAAAGGTGGTTTGGGATGGTTGTAGGGGAGGTGGAGACCATCACCAATTCCTTGTTTTCTTGACACCCTTGCAGCAAACACCCTCAGGCCCAAATGTGGCTGGTAGCACAATAAATATAGTTCTACAACAGTACCTTTAAAATATCCCTGAAAAAAGTGTGTAAAGTGCAATTTTAGAAAGCCTGATGCGGTAGTAAGGGACACCCCCCCCCAGGGTGATAAGAGACACCCCTAAAAATGCATTTACAGTAGAACCTCAGTTAGCAAAGGATCCAGTTAACCATAAATAAATTAACAACAAAAATTTTGATTGCATTTACCTTGCTCAGCAAAAAAAAACACTTAATGAAAATTTAATGCATCATTGGTCATCACAAAATTGTGCATAGAATGTCATAGATAGATTTGCGCACCGGGCAACATAAAATGAAAAGCAATTAACCTAAACTATGGTTTATTTCTCAAAAAAGTATGATGGTTGTGACTAAATATTCCTTTCCATTTCAGGCATGTTTTTACAATCTTTTTTTTTTTATAGTGAATTCACTTGGTTCAATTAAAATGGTGTGAAATCACAAGCTGTCCTGAAAGCTTACAAGTACAGAAGAAATGCCGTATGGCTGCTGATACGGAGCTTGCAGTGGATGAGGACGTTGTAAATGCACAATGGCATGTCCATCAATAATGTGATAAAAATAACAAATAAAATTCACAGAAATATCATTTGTTCTGTGAGAAGAACATTCTTTCTACACAAGAAGAAGAGGAAGACTTCAGAGCACTGTTAGTAATGGATGAGTACACATTGCATGCTTCAAACATTTTAAAATGTAGTTTTATTTCAAGTGTTCCGGATTACTGTGTCCCCATTTGCAAACTATGACAGTTTCCTCAAGTTTGTCATTTGCATATGTAACTAGAAGAGTTCTACTACAATACACCAAAACCTGGAGTTAATTGAAGTTATTTTACCAAAAAATATAATTGATTTTACCACCCAGTCTAAGATACCCCAAGAGCTGGGGTAACAAAGACCATCCCTTTTTTTTAATTTCATAAAAACTATGTGAGGCAGGAGCCAGCAATTTATGGTGAGGGAACCTAGAGTATAGACCTGTATTTTGCATGTTTAAATTCAAGTTTAATTTAGCTAGTATTTTTTAAAAAGTGGTCTAAGTTACCCCATTTTACAGTATTTAATTTCATAACTATTGGTTATGAATTGAGGGGGAAAAACGTGGCTATGGGACTGAATTTGCTCATTTGCACCCGTTTAGCTTTTTTTTGCAAAGGAGATGAGGTAAAATTATAAAAAAATCATCACCACTATGCAATAAGCATGTGAAACTATGTATTCAATTTCATAATTATTGGGTACGAATTGAGGGAATAAAATGTGGCTATGACTGAATTTGCCTGTTTGCACCCGTTTTACCGTTTTATTTGAAAAGGAGATGAGGTAAAAATGTAACAAAAATTGTTGCCTAGTGCGCAATAAGCATGTGAGACCATGTATTTAATTTCATAATCTTTGGTTACAAATTGAGGGAATAAAACATGGCTAAAGAGAGAGCAGGTGTAGGGCAGGTTCAGGGCCTTTTTACAACCGGTTCAGTGCTCGAAGTCAACATGCACATTGCATGCATGTTTGCAAATGCTATTCACAAATTGTGAACATAGGTAAAAGTGCCTGAGCTGCACCAATGAAGAGCTTTTATTTGCATCAAGGGTAAATGGGACCTTGTAATTTTACTGTCTTATAATTGGCATTCTATAAATAGCCATATATTCCAATTATATTTCACTTTGCAGTCAACGAATATGAAAAAATGTACGACGCTTATTACATCAGCACAGATACCGTCAACCGGGGCTACTCGGGACGGTTTTGAGCGTTTTTTGTTAATAACTTCTTACGATGAAACATTTCATAAACAAGTTTACGCTCATTTTATAGCTCTTTGCGAGGGCTATCGAATGGCATCTTCAAAAAAATTCCATATGCTATTCGTAAGGTGCCAGATACATGCTATGCACAATTTTGTGATGACTGATGATGCACTAATTTTTCGATAAGTGAAATTTTTTTTCGCTGAGCAAGGAAAATGTGATCAATATTCTTTGTTTTTAATCAATTTTTTTCGTAATTGGAGCTTTTGCTAACTGAGGTTCTACCGTAAATGCGTTTTTGGAGATGTCCCGACTAGCCCCGGGGGGGTGGCCCGAGTAGCCCTGCCGTGCGGAAATGGCCGCCATTTTTTTTTGGAATGAGATAGGCAAAATCTGCCAATTACATTTTCAAGCCGACACCTGGGTGCAACTTTTATGTAAGTAAAATTTTTTAATACGGCGAATATTTTTTTTGCTACAGACCTTAGCATAAGTAACTTTTCAAAACAGCGTTTTTCACCATTTTTTTCAGGAATTTTTCAAAGCTAGTAAATGTCGTATTTTTCGACTGCCTTTATACTACATAGATAGGAAAAATGTTGACGTTTACGCCACTATATTTAGTTTTGCAATATTCCAATTAGTTTCGCTACTATAACAGTTTTACGCCGTGCCGGAGGTGCGTCCCGAGTTGCCCCGCCAGTCCCGAGTTGCCCCGGTTTACGGTACCATAAGTAATTATTTCATCTTTGAATTCATATATAAATTAAATAAATTAAAGCTAAAATGTTGATCATTGATTTATAAATTGATCAATTGATCGATAGCATCTTAACTACCGCATATGACTTACATATATTAGGTTAGCACAGTGGTTCTCAAAGTGGGCGATATCGCCCCCCTAGGGGCGGTGGAAAGATTTTGGGGGGCGGTAAGGAAGAAGAGGGCGGTAGGGGGGCGACGGTCTGAAGTCATTGTCAGAAGTTCCAACGTTTGTTTGACGATTTGTACACAACACGCGCAGCACATGACTCCCCGCGATGGTTTTTCACCCAGATCTGTTTCTTCAACTTCTCCTGGGTTTACGTCTCAGACAAATTAACGGCCGGACTAGCGGCCAATTTCCAAATTCAATAATCAAGGAATATCGCTCAAACTAATGAACTTAACGATTAAACTTGGTACACGTATTCATTAGGACCTAGCGGTAATGTTTAGCTACTGAATTTTTTTTAGTTTACCTTCATTTGTTCTGCCATAGTTATATGCAATACGGGCCGAAATTCACAGTGATTAAGAAACTTCTTCCAAACTATTGAACAGATTCGAACGAAATTCTGAATTTACAGTCATAACTACCAAACGATAATGTTTAGCTCCTGAAAATTTATTAGATTGTGCCTTTGTTTGCGAGTTTTTTTTTTCATTTCACCTTCATTCGTGATTTCAACAGCAAGATGTGCTGAAATTCGCAGTAATCAAGAAATTTCTTCCAAAACTACTGGATGGATTTGAACGAAACTTAGTATTTAAATACCTAACCTCAGCAACGGTGTGATGTTTAGCTCGCTAAATTTTTACATTTTGCTTTTGTTTGCGAGTGATACGGCTATATTTATACGGATATACGTAAACGGCTCTTGGTTAAATCGGCCGGTAGAAAAGCCGGTGGTTCCTCCTATATCTGTATAACTCACGAACGAAAGCAAAATAGAAAAATTGTCACGAGCTAAACATCACCATTGAGAGGTGTTTCGTTGAAATCTGTTCAGTAGTTTAGAAGAAATTTCTTGATTGCCGCGAATTTAAGCAACAAATTATTTGGCGATACGGGCCGAATGTAATGAAAAGCTGTGAAATCAAGAATGACGGGGTAATGAAAAAAAAAACTCGCAAACGCACTTAAAATCGGAAAATTATTTTAAAAGTAAAAAAAATCACCGTTTGGTAGTTAGGAATGTATATTCAAAACTTCGTTCAAATCTGTTCAGTAGTTTGGAAGAAATTCTTTGATCACTGTGAATTTCGGCCTTTATCGCAAACTCACGAATAAAGGTGAAATTTAAAAATTTTTTACGAGCTAAACAGCGCCGTTAGGTCCTAATGAATACGTGTTCCAAGTCTCATTGAACTGAGTTCATTAGTTTGGGGAATATTCCTTGGTAATTGAATTTAAAGATTGGTCGTGCAATTGGCCACAAGTCCGGCCGTAAATTAGCCCAAGACGTCATATGTTTCTATCCCTGAAACTGTTAAAACAGCTGAAAAATATATTAGTTCACTAAATGGGGTTCTATTTGTGAAATAAACATTTGTGTTTAACCTTTATCTTTCAAAATTGCAGCGTACTAAATTTCAAGAAAGAGGCGTATGTTTTTATATGTGTCTGTGGGGGGTGCTATAAGTTCACTAGGAAGCCAAAGGGGGCGCCAGCCTGAAAAAGTTTGGGAACCACTGGGTTAGCATAATTTCATTTTACTGTACAAACTTGAACAAATCATTAAAGGGTCAATAAAATGCAAAATTATATTTCCAGTCCTTATTTTTCTGTTTCTTGTATAAGTGTGTAATTTATTACATAAAAGCATTGCCATCCATGATTTAGAAATTGTAAACATTTCCTGAAGTACAATTCACTGGATCCAGCACAACAAGAACGAAGGTTGCAAGTTCACTACAAAATCTGTGTATGTTGGCCTTGCAATTGCATCATTATGCAACAATGTTTTTAGTTCTGTCAACTTCTGTGGAAGTGATAGTCTGATAGATGATATTTCAAGAGAATTTTGCCCAATTCCAAGAATGAATATAGATATTCCTATTTCCTCCCAAATCTGCACTGCACTCAACTGCCATAGGCTAATTCCAGGCAAGCGCATGTACAAAATTTTAGTAGGTCTGACCGTCTGACCATCTATGTCTGTCTGGAAATTGAAATTTCCACCTGGGTGGCTGGGCATACAATTGGATCTTTTATTGCTCCAAAAGGTGAATTTTTTATTCCCTCAGGTAGGTCAATTGGATCCTTTAGAAAGGATAGGGCATTGGGTCCTTGAGGCTTGAGCTTTTATCAATATGGTCTGAGTCTGACCACATCCACATCCTGGACTTTAAGCACAAAGAGTGGCATTAGTTGGAAACTCAACATTTGTCAGATTATTATGAGTGAAAACAGAAGCCCTTTCCAGTTGCAACCTATTGCTAGGCATTAGGCAACTATGCACCACATGGCTGAATACTTGGCCCTAGCTCAACCAAGGCTTTCACTTGACACTTGGTAAATCACTTCATCCAGATTTCTCCAGAGCCCAACATTTCTGCAAACACCAACAGCCTCAACCTCCACACTCCACAGTGGCACAGTGCATAGTGGCAAACCAGAGCTTTATTAGAATCAGTTCATTTTTAATTTCCTCATTTACTCAAGATTTAAACCAATTTCTTAAGTATGATAATGCTGGTACAGTATCCAGGATACTTTACTGTTTACTGGTCTACTTATAGGACTCAAAAATGAACTTGCTCTTGAAGGAGAGTCTAAAAAACTCTCTGGCACAGTGCCACAGATGCCCACAGTGGCAGCAGGGGTTGCTTCTAGTTCTAGGTATGATGCCATGCAGCCATCAGAGTCCAAATCAGTGAAATCACCAACCACCTCCACGGCTCCACCATCCATAGTCACCGTCCTCCTAATTGTCATAACTCCTCAGTTCTCACCATGTCATGTCCTCTTCAGTCTTCAGCAGCAAGCAGCCTCTCCAACGTTAGATGCTGCAGGTGGGGCCAGGCATGGAATATATCTACTTGGCGAGCCGCGACTGAATTTTTCGAGCCGTGGTTTTATGGATTTGCCAGCCGTGATTCCATTTCTATGAGCCGTGATTCTAATTCACCGAGCCGTGAATTCCATATCTCAGCCATGAAAAGCCATTTACAAGGTGCGAATTTATTTACAAAGTCCATGCACGTGTTACCCCAAATCTCTAATTTTACCTTTAAACAGTCAAACGGCCATGGTGGTTTTTCAGCATATCCTTGGGCATTTAGATCCAGCACTCCAGCAGGCACTCCGCAGGCACTGTGGCGCTCTGAAGCAGAAAAAAGCTAGATCTAGGTTTTTTGCTTCCCACTAGGTTTCTAGGTTTTTCATTAACAAACTGATCCTAATCTAATTTTTTTCAGAATGGTGCACTGAAAGCAGAAATCAGTCAACAGTTATAGCCAAGAAAGGGAGAACTGCTACGAGACTTACGCGATGGAGCCATTTACAGGAGATATGAAAGTAGATTACTGGATGCAATTACCTATTCAGGAATGATCACGATTCACGAATAAATATTACTTACTAAGTTAGTAAAGTTACTATGCTCATAAAATGACGACTAGCTTAGTCAGTTATCACTTATCATTAATCAGCTTGAGGAGAAACTGGAGATTGGAGTAAGAACAGCACTTAGCAGTCAACGCACTTCAAAACTGTTACAATTTACGCGAATTAATTAGGCGCCAGTCGTGGACTATAGATGTAACGGACTATAAACAAAAGACAATAAGGTAGACAACACTTAAAAGAATTTCGCACGCGTTAAAAGGGTTGAAAGCCTTAAATTTACATTAATATTTTCGCTTTCAAAAGATACATTTTATCTCCTATGTATATTGATTATCGGCGGCCATTCTGCAACAAAATAATGTGTCAATCAATCTAAATAGTCATGGCAACAACTCATTGCTATTTAAATTAAAAACTCATTAAGCAATTCAAGTGTTTTTTTCCTTCCTAATTTTTATTTGTTCATAATTCTCTCGTTTAATAATTTTATCACAACAGTTATACCCTTGACTTAAGGTTTGTTTGAAGAACTTCGAAAGGCGATGTAGTAAAACAAAGCTATTTATTGACATCTAAATAAGTATTGGGAAGTAGTCATTAATTAATTACTATCATTAAATAAAAAATCTAAGGAGATTATTTAATAATGTAAGGAATAATGTAATTCTCACATGAACATGAACAATCATTTCCAATTTTTTCAAGAGAACTCGATCGTCAAGTTGCATCCTGATCCTTTTATTTACATTAAGTGGTGTCAATAATCTTCTACCAGTGAAGTGTCATTAGAGTGGCTTTTCTATTTTTATAATTTGAAACGTGCCATAGGTAATGTTTAAATAATTTCTTATGAATTTTTGAATTATGAATTGCACCATGCAAACGGCAACAATAAAATTTGTTTCTACTGCAAGTTCAGCACGTGTTAATACAGTCTGACCGCTTTGACATGACGGCAACTATGCGCAATCTTCAACAAAACGTTTCGTTGATTGGTTTACATTACAATGTTCATGTTTTTTTTCTGCAAGATATTTTTGGCGGAAACGGTAAAGCAATGCGCAGGCATGGAATATATCTACTTGGCGAGCCACTACTGAATTTTTTGAGCCGTGGTTCTATGGATTTGCCAGCCGTGATTCCATTTCTATGAGCCGTGATTCCATTTCACCGAGCCGTGAGTTCCATATCTCGACCATGAAAAGCCATTTTCAAGGTGCGAATTCATTTACAAAGTCCATGCACGTGTTACCCCAAATCTCTAATTTTACCCTTAAACAGTCAAACGGCAACAATAAAATTTGTCTCTACTGTAAGTTCAGCACACGTTAATGCAGTCTGACCACTTTGACATGACCNGACAAGTTTTTTCAGCAGTAGCATTGGGCTTGCCAGACGTATGCACATTGTGATCGGGTGACAGATACAAGCAATCAAACAAGCTGAAGATGGGCGCGGTGACAGCGGGGCTGATCATGCAATCTATAGTTTATGGTCGGTCATGGCTGCCTGAGCCATAGTTTATGATCGGCCATGGACGCCAATTTAAGGTCGATGTGGCTGATGGAGAGCTTGAAAAGACGCCGATATCTCGAGCTAAAAGGCCCTACTCTACAGCCTGGATGCGGATTGCGGAAGTTGAAAATTTTATGAAATGACAATATGACATGTTTGTGAAGCGCAAACCGCGATTTTTTAATCAAACAAAAATTTATGACATTCGAGCCGCGAGATTTCATACCTACTGAAATTATATGATATTAGAGCTGCGATATTTCAGACAAAAATAGGACTTTTCCAGACTAGCTATCCAGGATACCAGCATTATCATACATAAGAAATTGGTTTATACCTTAGGTAAATGAGGAAATTAAAAATGAACTGATTCTAAAAAATCTCTGGTTTGTCACTATGCTAGGCAATGCGGATTGCGGAAGTTGAAAATTTTATGAAATGACATGTTTGCGAAGTGCAAACCGCAATTTTTTGATCAAACAAAAATTTATGACATTCGAGCCGCGAGATTTCATACCTACTGAAATTATATGATATGAGAGCCGTGATATTTCAGACAAAAATAGGACTTTTTCAGACTAGGGTGGGGCTGGCCGGCTGGTCGCTGCTCGCTGGTGGGCCAAATGACAAATCAATGCAGCAAGGGCTGCCGGCTGCAACCTGCAAGTGCAAGGCTACCAGAGTCATCCATTCATTACAATTACCAGGTATTGGCAGGCAACAAAGCCAAAATACGAACAAGTGGGGCCCGCCTGTGGGGGAACAAAAGCAGCAAAAAAAGAACCAAAGGAACAAACTACAGAACCAGCAAAACCAAAGCGCGAAAGCCAAGCTGCCAGCTGTGTCTTAAATGAATTTTAATTGTCAACATGTTGATTCTGAAACTTACGTCCCAAATACTGTCGAAAAAATTATTCTTGAAAAGTTGAGACTGATGTCCGACCATCTGAGAGCATTAATCACTATTCACAAACGTGCTTTCGCCACGAACGCCACATACGAAATTGTTGTTGTTTTGTCTGCTTCTTGAGGAAGTGGAGTCGTCCTCCATACACCTCACGGCTCAAAAGGCTCATACGAAATTGTACTTACCATTTATTTATTTCGTCAATGGATGAGTGAACTATCCGCAAACCAACTCTCCTAACTACATAGTGTACGTTCAACAAACTTCATCCGCTGCCGTCCTGCAGAAATAGCAAATTCATTTCTTTCTATTTTTTTACAAAATGACAAAATGTTTCTTACCCTTTGCAAATCTTTCACATACATTTAAATACGGTCTCCAATTTTCTATTTATTAATAAATGCTATGAAATTTTTCCAAGTGTCATCCATATTATCTCTTCATATACATAAATACAAGATATTCGACCATTGCCCTTTGCGAGCTAATTCTGGAGACAATGGGAGTAAGGACCATCGAATAGTTCGGAGAACATTCCACCAATCCATTGAGAATTATCTTGCATTCCTGAAATCACGAGTGATCACGGGCAGTGTGGCCCAGTGGTTAAGTTAAGAGTACCAGGATTGGAGCAGGGAGGTGAGGAGGTAAGGAGATGCGGGTTCTATCCCAGCTCTGTGCGACCGAATCGACACTTCAGCGAACTCGACTGCGCACTCGAACGCAAAACCCAACTTGATATTCAACTCTGCCAGCTATAAATCCATTAATCAATCGTCAGTTATGGAAAGATCGTGTTCCAAAGGCCGGATCCCTTGAGAATCAAGGGGAGCGCAGCCGTGCACCACCAATTTTGTGCACCAATGAGCCCTGAATCGAACGCCTTTGATCTCTCCGGACATCCACCAATCAGCCGTGCACCACTTGGCTTTGTCCTCTTCCGGCCTTGACCACCACCTGCCGTGCACCACCAGGCCGCGGATCGAATATGACTTCCGGGCATCGTTAAATTACGTAATTTTACGTTCACCGTATCTGAATCTGAGGTTAGGTTTCAGATAGCATAGTTCTGTTCCAAAATTTATCGTCCTTCGACAAGTGGCCGTTCGACCGAGGGCTGGTTCGACGGGATGCATGCCAGAGGCCAGCATTGCCCAAAACCAGCATATCTTTCATCCTCCTTTCCGTGCGTAAGCCTGCTAAAGGGCAGAGTAGACTAAGGGATTATATGTTAAAAGCCAAAGGTACAAATCCCCTTCATGGAAATTAACCAGGGAGCTCATGAGAAGTAAGCCACCAATACAATCGCTCTACGCCGAATTTAAAACGGCCCAACAGCTCTATATCATGCCGTCTAACCTCCTCACGATTTTCGGTAAGCAACTCCCTACGCCATACCGCTGTTGATACACAGCCAGCACTCCAGCCCGTCCGTTCGTCGCAGCTGTTTTCCCCCAGCATAACTCTACCTCCACGCTTACCCCGTCTCCCCGCCTTTTTTTCACCGACTGCCGGACGGCTTTTCTTAGTTTCTGCTCACTTGACTGCATTGCGCTATGAAAAGAGGATCTATACAAATTGTAACCTAACCTAACCTAATACGGATAAGCATCAAAGGTCTGCAAGAAAAGCCTCCAGTTAGCCATGCGATAATGGTGGATAGTCGGGGTAAGTGTGGGGGGAAGAAGATGCTGGGGGATAGTAAGGCAGGGAAACAGTGACGCGGGGTTAACGTCTTGCGGAGTAAGTAAGGTGATGACGCATTACCGTTTGGTACAGTTCACATTTGCGGTAATGCAGTGTGGTCAGCGGACACTTAGGACAACAGCATGTGTAAGAAGTGATGGTATATGTTATAAAGCATTGGAGAACAACGTGTTGACTCACTTCAGGCTAGCCGTTGCACCTGGACATGACAAATGTTTATGAAGTTTCTAGATTGTTTTTCTTCACTTCACTTTATTTCTTCTGGTCCTTGTACAACATCCATGTCCACCATTGACATAATTCTTTTCACGTTTTATTGATCCAGCCTGATAGGAGATGGCTAACGGTCAAGTGCTCGATAATCCAATCCCCCGGAATAGATTCCATTACCTTACTAACAAGGGTGCGCAGCCGTAGACCAGCAAATTAACGCTCAAATCAGCCCTGGAGCCAACATCAACCATCTAAATGCTATAGATATTGTCATCCTGGCACCTAAGCAGCTGTAGTCAATTGACCTAGCTCACCACACGAACTTCAAACCAACACTGCTTCAGCACACAAGCTGCTCCTTCACATAGTTAACGGTCAATACGTTGTTCTCCAATGCTTTATAACCCATACCATCACTTCTTACACATGCTGTTATCCTAAGTGTCCGCTGACCACACTGCATTGCCGCAAATGTGAACTGTAACAAACGGTAATGCGTCATCACCTTACTTACTCCGCAAGACGTTAACCCCGCGTCACTGTTTCCCTGCCTTACTATCCCCCAGCATCTTCTTCCCCCCACACTTACCCCGACTCTCTACCATTATCGCATGGCTAACTGGAGGCGCTTATCTCGCAGACCTTTAATGCTTATCCGAATTAGGTTAGGTTTGGTTAGGTTACAACTCGTATAGATCCTCTTTTCATAGCGTAATGCAGTCAAGTGAGTGAGTAGAAACTAAGAAAAGCCGTCCGGCAGTTGGTGAAAAAAGGCGGGGAGACGGGGTAAGCGTGGAGATAGAGTTATGCCGGGGGAAAACAGCTGCGACAAACGGACGGGCTGGAGTGCTGGCTGTGTATCAACAGCGGTATGGCGTAGGGAGTTGCTTACCGAAAATCGTGAGGTTAGATGGCATGGGATAGAGCTGTTGGGCGGATTTAAATACGGCGTAGAGCGATTGTATTGATGGCTTACTTCTCATTAGCTCGCTGGTTAATTTACACGAAGGGGATTTATACCTTTGGCTTTTAACATATAATCCCTTAGTCTACTCTGCCCTTTAGCAGGCTTACGCACGGAAAGGAGGATGAAAAATATGCTGGTCTTGGGCAATGCTGGCCTCTGGCATGCATCCCACTAACACCTGCCAGACTGACAGAGCGATAGTTACCGGGACTATCTTGTCACCTTTTTTGAACAATGGTGTCACTTCGGCTACTTTCCAATCGGCCGGTCATTTCTTTCGTTTTTTTAGAGAACTCTGTCAAAGGGCCGGCCAGGACGGTTGCTGATTACTTGAGCAATCTAGGGTGGAAGCCGTCTGGTCCACATGACTTGGGATTCAGAGCGCCCAAGAGCTCTATATGATTAAGCACGTGCATTTTTTCTGATGCATTCCGGACTGTAGTGACGACTGACATTTACATGCTACTTACATAAAAATTTGCCTTAGTAAACTTAGTCAAATTCAGTCATTCAATGCTCATCTTACTGTCAATAATGATCAATGCTAACCGTATTTAAAACGAGAATCCGTGAGAAACTAATTCTCTCTACAGTAAATATTTGAATAAATATGACTAAAATAGTGTTGATTGCAGGCAAGGGCGATTAATTTTAAATCTAGAATCAATGAGTATTGCAGAGGGTGCACATCGACGTAGTCTCTCGCCTCTAAACATTGCTAGAACCAGAGTCCTGGCAACCGAACCGTCTTCAGAACATTAAAATGCGTATCCTAAGGTTACAAATTGAGAAAATAAAATTATAATTGAAATTTTTAAGTTGAATATTGCTGCCACTATTGAAATTATTACTACCTGATTCATCAACACAATCATGTCGGTCACTCGGCAACTAGTCGCCACAGTCGTAGGAATACTTGTTAATAAACAGGGGTTCGTACCGTCGTAGTTGCTTATACACGGGGCTAGTAGTCGCGTATATTGGTTGCGTGGGACGACTGAAATAACCCAGCATTGCCCAATACCAGGATAATTTTCATACTTCACCCCGTGCATAAGCATGCTGCAGAGCAAATTAGCCAACATGATTACTTGATGAAAGCCACAGGGACTAAATCCCTTCATGGATGTAAATCAGCGAGCCAATGAGCTGCAAGCCGCCAAAACAATGGTCGTAACCCACACGCTAAACCCCCAAAAATTTCTATTCCATGCAGCCTAACCCTTTCCCCACTTTCGATAAAGAACGCCCTGCGCCACAGTGCTATCAGTACACTGCTACCTCTCCAGCCTGTCCGTTCTTCTGGAGGCTAAACCTCCACGCTTACCCCCTGCTCCCCCTCCTTTCGGTACCAGCTTGCTAAGGGGTTAGGTTAGGTTAGGTTAGGTTTGGTTAAACTTCTTCCGCAAGCTGGTACCGAAAGGAGGGGGAGCAGGGGGTAAGCGTGGAGGTTTAGCCTCCAGCAGAACGGACAGGCTGGAGAGGTAGCAGTGTGGCGCAGGGCGTTCTTTATCGAAAGTGGGGAAGAGGCTAGGCTGCATGGAATAGAAATATTTTGGGGTTTAGCGTGTGGGTTACGACCATTGTTTTGGCGGCTTGCAGGTCATTGGCTCGCTGGTTTACATCCATGAAGGAATTTAGTCCCTGTGGCTTTCAGCAAGTAATCATGTTGGCTAATTTGCTCTGCAGCATGCTTGCGCACGGGATGAAGTATGAAAATTATGCTGGTATTGGGCAATGCTGGGTTATTTCAATCGTCCCGTTTTCGATACACTGCGCCCGCGTCAGTACGACGTTGGGAGTTGTCGAGTAAGGGTGTGCACGGTGGAGGCATGCGAGAGCACGATAGCAGTGCACGCTTCAGTGAGCGAGAGAGAGAGAGCGACGCAGCTCTGCTCGGTATTACGGCCGGGCGGCTACTGAGCGCAATAGACTGCTATAAATAATATAATATTGCGCTCAGTAGCCGCCCGGCCGTCATACCGAGCATAGCTGTGTCGCTCTCTCTCTCTCGCCCACTGTAGCGAGCACTGCTGCCTTGCTCTCGCTTGACTCCACCGTGCACACCCTTACTCGACAACTCCCAACGTCGCACTGACGCGAGCGCAGTCAGCAGTGTACCGAAAACACTATACTCGTGTATAGGCTCGCGACCTGCAAAACTGTAGTAGACGCGGGACGCAGTATAGACCCCTACATAGCCCTTGCCTACAGTTCAATATCTATTCCTTTCCGCTCGTTATCACGCTAGAGGGCATATTAGCCTGTGTGATTAAGTGCCTAAAGCCATAGGTGTCATTTCCTTTCCTGGATATGAATCAATCAGCCAGATAACATCAAGCCACCGAAGCAACAGTCGTGGGCAAATAGCCAAACTGTTGCGTGCTTGTATTAAACACAGCCTGGCGTATTCGCGGCTTTTGAAAATAAGCGCCCGACATAACAGCGCCGTTACGTCACAGCCACTGCTTCATGGCGCTCTACTCCACAGGCAAAAGCGCAAACCGCAGTCCCTATAACGCCATGCCCCGGCTCTCCTTCGCAGCCAGCAGAAGGCTTTTCTCGTTGCCCGATCAGTAATGCGCCTGGCGCGATGGAGGGACCTAACCTAACCTAACCTGGCGCACAACTGATCAGCAATTGAAGAAAGCCTTATGGCTGCGAAGGGGGAGAGCCGGGGCATGGCGTTATAAGGACGGCGGTTTGCGCTTCTGCCCGTGGAGTGCGGCGGGATTACGCCAGTCCTGCAAATAGCAAAGCAGGTTTACGGTGATCCGGCGTGGTCTGCGGCCAGTAAGGCTTACGGCGTGTGTAAGAAGTGATAGTATGGGGTAAAATTTTGTGGAGTAGGACCTGTTGACAATTGACTATTTGATTCCGCAGGCTGTGGAGTGAGGTAGGTGTTCCTTAAAGTTGGTGTGGGGAGATGACTCAGTTACCTACAGCTTCTTGGGTGTGAGCTGAGTTTAGTTACTTATTGCATTATAGGGTAGGCGTTGGCGCTAGGGCTTGTTTACGAGCTAAATTTGTGGTGCAGGGCTGCGCTCCCGTAGACGCAACCAATATACGCAACTACTAGCCCCGTGTATAAGTACATTGAACTCTATTACTGCCGTTCTAAAGACGCAATTTGAATGGTAGAGTTGAGTACCAAGAAGTATTTTTAGTACTTACAAACTAGAATAGAGTACTACCTAAGAAGTATTTTCTTAAGTTTGAATAATGAACCGTGTCTCCTTTACATTTAAGTGTAATTAAAAAAATTAAGTGTAATTAAATTTAAACTCATAGATAAATCTGCATACACTCTAGTCGTATGACGACAAGGAGACGTCTCCATTACGAGTGATATCTTCACTTACACATCTGTTACGTTTGATTTGTTCAAATTTTGCAACCCAAAATCTAAAGCATTATATTTGATAAAAAATAATAGCGCGATTTTCATGTAGCGCAATTTTGGGAGCCTATTTTTTCACTAGATGTATCAAGACTTTTACTGGCTCATCAATGATATTGTGAGTTGTCAACAGTGAAGCCTGGATTTATTGATGAAGCCTTTTGCAATTGAGAAAATTAAGCTTACAAGTAAATTTCGCTGTACCATATGGTTTATTAGGAGGGAATTGATTGATTTTCCCCTCTCTCAGCCTTATGCGAAATCCTAATTGAGCTGAAAGTTATGTTTAATTTTATCTCTGCTGGCTGCGGCTGATAATCTGGGGAATCAGTAGCAAGGCAGTCCAGAGGACGGCAATGACGCCGTGCTAGGTTAGTACCCACAGATCTCAGAAGAGGTTGATTTAAGTAGTCAACATCTTCATGAAATTCACAAGAACCTTGTTCTCAGAAGAACGTTTGCATATATGAGAAGTAAAGGAATGCATGCACACGCTTTACCAGTGCAGAGTGGGAAAAAAACTCCGATGATTTTTCGTGGGTTACATTAAGTTGTGTTTTGTATTGAACTGGTGAGCACGGGCAGCAGTATGATCAGTACATTGACCTCAAATAGAACTATTCAGCAGAACTTGTTATAATTATACATCTTCGAACACGACAAATTCAACTAGGCCGTTTTTTTTAATTATGAACTTTTTGAAGTTCATTTCCGCCGACGGTAAGACGCCGACATGTGAGGGAATCTACAAAAGTAGCATATCAATTCGAAGGAAGGAATAGTCACCAAGCAATTAAACCCGTCATTTTACTCAAGTAGATTTAGTAGAGTAAGCACATACATCAGTTCGAGGGAGACGTCGGAGCGCTTTTTCAGCATTCTGATGTATCAGCTTGCGTTACTCTGCAAAACACACAAAACGGAAGCACAATTGTAGTCTACATGAAATCCCAAACAAATTGTGGAACACGCTTGGTATTAAAACGAATTTGGTTAAAATGTTGCCCATAACACGCAATACAATATCAAACTGATGAAATTTTAAGGATATACACAGAAATCATTCTAACAATATCTTATGGCGTCGAATTTGTCCAATGAAAGGCAACAGGTTATAACTTTGCGATCTCAAGTACAACCTAATACAAAGAGTGCTAGGTTGCATGCAATAGGGCGAAGTAAAATCAATGACATTCGACCAATACTCGGAATTCATGCATCCGACGATACTAGTTTAATATTTACAAGCGCTACATGGAGATATTAACAACTTGTATAAAGAAACAAATCGGATAGTTTGGATCACAAGCGGTCGATATCAAATAGAAGCAATTCTACGTTTACAGCATAAACAATGTCAGCGAGCGAAGTAACATATGCTGTCAGGTGAGATGCAAGAGCTACCTGAGCAGGCTCTTAAATACAAGCCGAGTTATAACCAGGTGTTATCTAAAGAGATAGGAGTCCATAAATAGTTTAAATGTAATAAATAACAGCAGTTGAAACCAATACCGAGAGGACAATTATACAATTAATGACGATAATTTTCAACGCAAAACTAACAAGAAACAGAAAAAAATGTGATCAACACCAAAATAAAGAGAGAATGATGATCGTGGTGCATACAAATAATGAGAGGTAGTATCTGATAACATAGTCACCTCTTCTGCTTTTTAAGCAATGAATTCCAATTTCTGGAGCGGTGTTATTGAATAGAAATGCAAGCCCCCTGAAAGACAACACACTACAGACAACTGACGCTTGGAAAATACAAATATATGGTAATGCAACTGATGAATGGTAAGCTCTCAAAGGAAGCCGATGTAAGCAGCAAGCTCGGGTTCTGCTAACTGAATAGCCTGAAACCTTCGCGCGCAAACCCATCGCAGAACCTGTGAGAACCTAGCCTGGCCCAAAGCTACGCATCACGGTCATCCTCAGACTCAGTGGGGTCAACGAAGTCAATGAAGGAGCAGTTGGTGGTCTTAAGACGACGTGGGGACGCTGCTCTTCTCGGCTGCAATGTCTCGGTGAAGAGCATATTCACCAGCTGCGTTCGGCGTACCTTATCCAGGTCCAGTGAGTCCATGAGCTGATAAGCGAGCTCCAGAGGCTCGCATTTGGTTCCAGGGAGGTCACCTGACGAGGACAAAGACGCGCGCGAGCTACAGTCATCATCGGAGCTCACGCCAGATGACAGCTCGCTGTCTACCGTACCTGAGATGAGCTTTTCGTACTCGGCTTCTAGGAGTAATCTGAAATGAGAATCAAAACCATTTTTTATCAATTATATCATCCGTATTATACATCAAAGGGAACAAATGCCACCATTAACACTTCGGACAGCGTCGCGCACCCTACATTCTATACGATTTAAAAAATATATCTTTTTCAACAAGTTTTATATAACATGAACCAGATCACCAACTAGTGAATGATTGATAGTGCATTAACAAAAAGGTAAATAAAAGCTAATATCAAAATCGGACAAATGAATCATCAGAATATTAGTACCTCAAATTGAGCACTAAATATGAGTCTGTATATAAACAAATAAAAACATGAACCAAAAAGATGATTCCCTAGTCCAAAGATTAAAAGTATTTTTAGCGCATTTTCTCATTTATGGAAAAATGCACTATGTGCTAGCCATGTCCGTCCGTCCGTCTGTCCGTTTGTGACTTCAAGTTTTCGTCAACGAAAAAATGCGCTCTCTTTCACTCACTGCAATGGCCAATGAGTACTGAGTTATACTTTTTAGGCTATGCTATGGATTATCAGAGTGGAACGGGTTCTTAGTACGGCAATTGCCAATGACGGACTAGCGTTTCAAATCTCTTCAGCACTACCTTCCTTTGTTGGCAATAATGTCGCCAGGACCCGTAGCATAGCCAAGGCAGGCCATCCCTCGTCATGGGCCTGCACCTCAAAGTTTGTAACTGACAGGCCGCACCTCGTCATAAGCTAGAGGTGCAGTAACATAAGCTAAGGTTTTGCACTAACTGAAGTTTAAGGTTTTGCACCAACTGAAGTTAAGGTTTTGCACTAACTAAAGCTAAGGTTTTGCACTAACTGAAGCTAAGGTTTTGCACTAACTGAAGCAAAGGTTTTGCACTAACTAAAGCAAAGGTTTTGCACTAACAGAAGCTAAGGTTTTGCACTAACTGAAGTTAAGGTTTTGCACTAACTAAAGCTAAGGTTTTGCACTAACTAAAGCTAAGGTTTTGCACTAACTGAAGCTAAGGTTTTGCACTAACTGAAGCTAAGGTTTTGCACTAACTGCAGCTAAGGTTTTGCACTAACTGAAGCTAAGGTTTTGAGTTTTGAGTATGTTACCGCCAGGCCGCACCTCGTCATGGGCTTGAGGTGCACCATAACCTCGGGCAGCGGGAAGCCGTTAAAGTTGCCAGCGGCGGCGAGTGTGTAGGCGCCCATGTCTTCCCACACCAGCCAGTCACCCACCGCCAGCGACTTCGGCAGCAGCATTCCTTCTATCACCTGCACAACAGAGAACACAAGGGTTTTATTTATTGCATGTAACTGACCTTCCAACGAGCCTGCAACCTCTCGGTATTAAGTGAATCTTGAAAAGTAGAACTAACAGCCTACTTCACTCTTCACGCTGTATTTTTACCCAAATTCGTTTAAAATGATTGAATGTCATTTCCATTCACAACGAAATTATGAAATGATGAACTATTGCATGTGAAAGGATATGGTTTATTGAAAAACATGCAATTTCACCCTTACGTGACAGTGAAAATTGTCCAGTCTTGCGTCAACTGTATGAATTCCACCATATTAAGTTAGTGAATATTAATAAAGGTAATCCAGTAAACTAAACCACATCCAAGTCAACAAATAAGTACGATCGCAAAAATTTTGAAGGAAGACTTGCAGAAAACTATCAGTGTCTAACATAAACTCACCCGGTCAAAGCCATCACAAGTTGGGCCCCACACGGACGAAAGACGATCTTCACCCAACTGCATCTGATCAAAGAGTAACAAGAAATTAAAAAAAAAGATCTGGCCATGTGATCAGCCTGTCTATTTATAAACATGATCAGAAGTGATCAACCAATACATTCGTTTTAAAAAGTAGGCAAAATAAGTAGCAAGCTAATGAGCTGCCATTATAAGCTACTGTAGTTGCGATGTAACTAATGAGAGAACATCAGCTACGAGAATATAACTGAGCAGAATGTAACTGCCAGTGTAAAGTATGGACTCTACGCCATCAGACTTCAAGTCTAAAATTTAAAAACTCGATCATTTATGGCAGAAGCGAGAGTTCTACATCAGCATCAATCTATCCTGATCGCCATCGGTCCTTCATTACCTCATCCGGCCTTGCCGTCCACAGCCTTACTCACCTCCAGCGGAGCAGGCTTCACGACTTGATGGTCGTACAGGACGCAGTTGAAAGAGCCGTAAAGACCATCATCAATGAAGTACATGACGGACTTGACGGGTCCTGACGTGGACGGAGGTGAGACCGAGGCGGGGTCGAGCAGCACCTTGCGCCTGTTGATGATGGGCGTGGCGAGTGTGAAGGCCGCCGACACCATGTAGCGCCCCGGCTCAGCTATCACACGCACGCCCGAGCTCTGCAGGCACAGCAATAGCCATGACAGGAAGCGAGATACGTAGACACCAGCTATGGCGGGCATGACTAGGACTCTAAACATAACGTGCATTGAGGAGCATAACTTATTATAAGCGCACAGCAAACGTGCTGCGACAAGAAAATGCTTGGGTTTGTGGGGCAGAAATATTTGGGTCATTGTTAAGAGCACAACTGAAGAAATGCATTGATGCGAAATATTAGACGCAAAGGAATAATAATGCCCGTGTTGTAACATGATCTTTAGATTGTCTAAAAAGAGGTCTTTAGGTGCACATATGCAACCAAGACCATGGATGCGAGCAATAAACTTTTAGTAGCAGGTATAGAGTTACATAGAAATGGAAATTTCTGCAGCTAGTACATGAAAGCTTGCCTAATGGTGTCAGAGCCAATTTGTAACAAATGCCTAATGGTGCAAAGACTATCAATTTTGGTGTCAAAGCCACAACTTCTTCCACTTGCTCATATTTGAATTTTTGGTAGGAACGTGAAGCCATTCATATCATTATAGATCATTATACCATGATAGAACGTGACGCCATTTTATGGAATGATCGGCAGTGGATTAGTGATAAACCGAGACATTGTAACTTAGCCACAAAAGCAAACCGAATGACATGGAGGGCTGTTAATGGCCAAGATTACAAGTTACAGTAGATGGTTATTTGTTCTACAAAGGGAAGATGCTCATAATAACGTCTTGATCACTGTATTGGTCGTGTCATTCCTCTGATGAATATCTGAATTCAGCCTGAATAATCTCCACGAGACACAGAGTATAACAGATATCATTCGTTCAAACATATTGGATAATTGAAACCGCCAATTCTCTAGTAAGTGTCTATACATTTCAGGGGACATAACAAGATATTCAAGATTATCGTAAAATGCGGAAGGCGTTTACTAGCCTGAATGGGAGACTGTTAGAAATAAAAGCAGCGACAGCAAGGCAATACCTCAGGAAAGTGGAGCTCGAGCGCATTGTTGATGCAGTTTGCAGCCTCGTCCAAGGAGGAATGCTTGTCACCGAGGAAGCCACCGCCCAAGTCCAGCAGATACGGTGAGTGGCCTTCCTCAACGGCCTCAATGAACACCTACACCACAACGGACAGGTCTCGTCAACCATAAAAAACTAAGAACTTGGCATGTGTTCTAGATAGTCAGCTCCTCCATTCTGGGTTATGTTAAGCAAATGGTATTTCAAATAAACTTGAGCTTTAACGTCGATTAGTAAAACGTTCCGTTTCCACAGGTAAAAAACTTCAATCAAGTTAGTGATAGTTTATGATATACTTTATTTAAGCAAGTCTTCGACAAATATATTTCCTCAACATTTGTTAAACACTTAGTAATTTTCGCTATCTATATTTAATTTTTGCACACAATTCAAATCGTCAATTAAAACTGGTGACAAAAAAAAAATAGAATAAAAATAGAAAAAAATATCAATCGATCAATCCCATAATATATATGACTAAAAACAAATTTTCAGCGAGGCTTCAACGAACCAGTTATCATAGTGATATAAGGGATAACTAACCTGTTTTGAGGCTTCAATGGCTCGACCAAAGACCTCAGGTTCAGAACACCCAGACCCGACGTGGAAGGCAACACCCACGACCTTCAGATTGAGTTGGGCCGCGCGCTGCAGCAGCGCACGAGCTTCAAAAGGTTGCGCCCCAAACTTCACCCCCAACTGGCACTGGACGTTGACAGCGTCGCATCTGATGCGCAGCACAAGCTCAGCATCGGGGTATATTACGGAGATCTGCACAAATAATTTCGCAATTATACATGTTTATTCAAGGTAAAATG
Source organism: Hyalella azteca (assembly GCF_000764305.2). NCBI lineage: Eukaryota > Metazoa > Arthropoda > Malacostraca > Amphipoda > Hyalellidae > Hyalella > Hyalella azteca. Next base: position 36,115 of record NW_025944783.1, on the reverse strand, counting down.
ATCAAGAATTTTAAGCAGAATGAAAAAAACAGGGAATATGCAAAACAAACTCCAACATATAAGTTTCTACCAAGATGTGTGGTGTATGCTAGCTTTCATACAAAAATTTGAAAACTTATGGTACAATAAAACAAGCAGTTGATAATTTCATGAAAAGATAAATGGCAAAAATTGACACAACTAATTGACGGTCTTTTACAAAAAGACAAGATCAATTAACACTACTAGTTGATGAATTGATAGCAAGATAGATAGGAGCCATTAACATTATCAAGGAACCACGAGCAGAAAATCTGCAAGTTATTAATATTCATATTGATGGAAAGATATGCACTGCAGGCCGCTCCGACGGAATAATTGGCAGCGGCCAATAAGAATTATTACTTAATTATTAATAATTGGAATGATTACTTTATCATGTTTTGGGGGGATTATAGAAAAAAACGATACAATACCGATTCAATTTTCTAATTTGTGTCCAGATAGAACATTCACAATCCATAGGGTTATTCTAAATGATGGACCCGATTTGATAAATTCGTATTCATTCATGTATGAATTTTGAATGAATATTTATACACCAATGGAAAGAGAAATACTTTTCCATATTTATTAATATTCAATATGTCCCCTGCAGCTGCACCACAAACTTCTAATTCTAAATGGTAGCCTAACTCGTCCCACACACGAGAAAGCATATCGTGTGTTATTGAAGGCACCGTAGCAGTGATACGGTTAATCAGACCAACCAGAGTTGCAGAAAGAGGCGGGACGTAAAAAGCTTTCTTGACGTAACCCCATAAGAAATAGTCACATGGGGTGAGATCAGGTGATCTTGGTGGCCAGAAGTGTAGAGCCAGATCTTCATTTCCTATGTGCCCTAGCCAACGCCCAAGAAGTGACCAATTCAAAAAGTTTCGGATATTAGAAAATTTTCTGTAACTACCACAGCTGCCACTGTCCAATTCCACGTTTCAGTACACTAAAAAAAACTTTGAATTGTTCGCTCACCAACGGTGACAAAATTATTCATTCCGAATTTATACTTGAATACATACAAATTTATTAATTTGGGTACATCATTCAGAATGACAGGGTACACTTCTCAATTAGGCTAATTCAACAATAAAAAAGTTGCAATAGAGCACAATCTTGTCTCTCCCATTGAGACAATAAAAAAATAAATGTCCTACCTTGTCGAGCTCCTCATAGCTGTCAAAAGTCATGAGGGAGACTCCATGCGCATGCGCAAACTTGAGATGGCTGGCGATCTTGCAGGGATGCGCATAGATGATGCGAGGTGCAGCCACTCCCAGCCCCAACACCTTCTTCATCTCCACGCGTGACGCGCAGTCAAAACCAGCGCCTGATGTGCCAAACAAACTTCAATATTTACATGGCAAGTTATTTTGTCACAAATTAAAAAAAACTATGAGAACAGTGTTGACAGGAGTAAATACGCAGATACTTCATGCTTTGCTTCTTTGTGTATCACTTTTTGTGGATTCACATCTTGATGTATTTTAATGGTGTGATCAAAGAGTCTGCTTGGGTTGGACTAATTTTAATACAGTGATGACATGACTGCAAACCAGCTCATGTAAAACTGAGGGAGAAAGTAGCAAAACTATTCATAACAATATTTAAGCTTCATTGCAAATATATATCGGTTCCAGAAGCCTCTGTGTATCTTTTGTAAACCATTCCAATCACATAAAACTGTAATCTCATGCTAAATGACTCCAACACAAATTGTAATTTAACCCAATGAGAGAAGGTTGACATTCTACATTTTCATTTCTCCCTAGTCTTTCTGGACACTCCGTACCACCTTTTGTTCTTATCACACTTACAGTGGCAGGCAACAACAAGACACTGACCGAGCAGCGCGAGAGCGGCTAGCACGGCGGGTGTATCGTTGCACTTGACGGCGTAATGCGGGTGCACGCGCGGCATCTTGAGACGCCACTGCTGCAGGCGCCGCACCACCTCGTCCAGGTCTACGTGGTAGAAACTGCGAGGCTCGCGGTCATTGCGTCGTGTGATGCTCTGTGATCAAACATACATATGAAGCTATGGTGCTCTGCAGGACAATGTAGTGCATAAATTAAGAGAATTTGGAGCTCTGTGTGCAGTCATACGTTATGAGGGTATTGCACTCTGTATGACAACGGAGAAAATTGGAGCTGCAATAGTGCAGTGGCACGAGACTTTCTCTCACACCCAGCTCCCAGATTCAAGTCACACTGAGCAGGAGTTCTTCCAGGAAGCTCAGCTCATGGAAAACTCAGCCATTTATCTTATTCTAGTTAATCAAAAAGTGCCTGGCTTTTACAGGGTGTTGTATACAAAAGTGGTTCTGGCGAGTCAGCAAGCCAGAGATGGTCATAGAACTACCTGTGGCCAAAGTGCCTTAAAAACTGACCTATCACGCTCTCCCAAGTAACAACCACCCAGATGGGCATTTACAACAACAAAGTAAATTCGTTACAAGAACTGATGCAACAAAATTAGTAACTACCGACAAATTCCCACAGAACATTGTTAAATAAAAATGTAATGAAATGCATGTCCTTTTTCATATAAATCATAATCAAAATTTTAGTTTGTCTAGTTTTCTGTACCAGATTAAATTTCAAGAAAAAATAATACAAAAAATCATAAAAATGTTCCAAATTCAACCAATAAGAAAATTTGATTGTGAAATCATAAAAATATTATAAATGGTTAAAATGATACCAACCTTGATGGCATCCATAGTGGTGCTCTCAGAGTCAATGGATGAACGGAAAAGGTTTTTAATATCCTTAGACATTTCCATGGTAGCAAATGTGACTGAGTGCACACGCTTACAGATGAGTTCACAAGCTATTGGTTGTGAGGGGTTGCTCTTGAGGCTGTGTCAGCAGTGAGCAGGATATGCAGTTGTCTGCAACATGATTACAGTTGATATTAAAATGAAAAATGATTCAGAAATGAACTTATTGAATAGAATAGGAATGAACTAAGTTGTCACATAGTAGTACCATTTGAACATGAACATTATTGTGATCAGATTATGATCAAGATCATATATACCGGTATGCTAAGCATTTTTACAGCAATTGTTTGAAACTCATGAAATTATTCAAAGAATTATGGATATAATTGATTGATTACTAATTGGATTGGAAAATAAATTACAGAGTTTGACCTATAATGGACTAACCTGTGTGTTTGTCTTCAGGAGGCTTGACACAAGTAATGTTTGTGGTGGGAAGGGATAAAATAGAACAAGCAGCTAGAAAGCCCAGGGCGGAAGTGCGTCAAGAGTGAAGCGCCAGTTGCAGGTGTAGAGGCCACACGAACTCTCGTCAATATGTTCAGCACACAAATAAAGCTGCACAAGAAAGCCATCAGTTGTATATTTGTAATGACTTATTCATTAGTCATTGCTGAATGCACAATGATTTTAAAAATATTAAAAATCAATCAATGAGAGCATTGATACAACTTACATTGAAAAATAAATCCTTTTCACCACATAGGTATGAAAAATTCTGAACAGCTGAGAGAATATTCATAATTTGCTCAGAAAATAATGCACGTTTATGATTCCAATGAGATAAGTGTATTGCAGTCAAGATCTATTGTGGGAAATGAGAGTGCAAAGGTGTATTTTATAGACAGTTATCTAACACATACCTTACAGGAACTGTTTGGAGTCCAGCTAGCCATCTAGGAGAAGCTCAAATCTGAATACATTAAAGATGTTTTGGATAATAGAGTCCTAAAAAAGTATTTTAATGGTAGCCTAGTTAGCAATTTGCTATTACTAGCGGTCAAAAGTTTCCCTGCTTGCCACTGAGCAGGGAAATGGCACCCATGCGGCAGAGGTTCTCTTTGTGCTTGTTATAAGATGAACCAGGACATTTGTCTCCTGCAACTTCTGAAGACAAGCTGGGTACAACTGCACAAAAAGGTAAGAAAATCTTTAATGAATGGGAATGCATAATTTTAATAGAAACAAAAAGGTGTATGAATATATGAAAGGACAAGCCAGGATACCTAAACATAACAAAATAAATTAATGTATCAGCCTACCATTGTATGAATTAAAAAACAAATGACTATGATTGACAATTAGATTCTACAATGTTTTAATATTTTGAAAAACTGGGTTATTACACATCAAGCCATCTAAAATAGAAAAAAGTTCCCACCACAATGGTATCTAATTTTCTCCAAACATTAACTATGGCTATAGACAAGTTTTAAATTGATTCTCCCAGATTTCAAGCCTCCAGCAGCAATAAATAAAGATCAAGACAACCATGTATGATGGCTGGTGAGCCTTTGTGTATGCAACAAAATGCCATTGTTGGGGTCTAATAAAATTGAAAATAATTCAGAAGAATTGCTGATAAGCAAAGATCCCCTTAAATTTTTTTTGTGTGTGTGCTTATTCAAACAAAATGAATTGTAACATTATTGATGCAGAATTTGGTCAAAGAAGTTGACTCAGGTGTACCTCTAAATTATTTACAACTGAAGTCTCAATGCCATAAATTCTGACCATTATTGGCTAGCGATCAGTGAGGGCTGCATCTGGCAACTGCTATGTGAGGGCGGCAATCATTTCCTCATAGATAAAGATAGGGTAAACGCGGTATATTCTGATATCGTGGATAATTCCGCCACTTTTCAACTTTTTCCTTTATATTAAGCTTTGTCTTAGTTCCACGCATTTGTTGATGACGTTGAAATAGTGACATCATACTATTGTACGCCATACTATTGTGCGCCATACTATTGCCAAAACACTAGGTCTGGGCCGTCTGGCGGGAAAATGTTAAGATCCAAAGAGAGACAGTGCAGGTCACCCAGTGAGAACATCGAAAAACGTGTCAAAGTTGATAGTTGACCTTGCTCTACCAAATAGTGATAAACTCTTTGTATAGAAAGAATATTATGGTTCGAGACTTTTAAATAAGTCTGTGAATATATTAGGAATTCTTTAAGTATACTTGTATTTGCTGATTTCAAGTGGTAAATAAATTAATAGATGATTAAGTTGAGCAACAGTTATAGACACATAAAAACTAATTCCGACAGAGCTTGGAATTAGACACACACAGCTTGTTCCAAGCTGTGTCCAAATATTAAAATTTTCATAATTAAAAGCTTAATAGCTCTTAATTAAAAGTTCAATTAAAAAATTAAAATTTTTTAATTGAGCTCGTTCCTAGCTGTGTCATATTCCCATACAGCTCACACAGACACAGGGCATCGGAATTCCAACACAGGGCGCCGGAATTACATATTAATAGAGTTTGAAGCACTGCCGGAATTAGTCTGACAATATGCCGAATTTAGTCACACACAGCGTCGGGATTCAGAGATTTTGTAGGTTTGAATTCTAAAGGCTTTTAAATAAATATGTCAACAGTTTGTGACATTTCATCATTGCTGGCGGGCAGTGTGGTGTTTTGAAAGTTGTAAAGCAATCAGAACTTGAGTTGCGCATATGGTGATATTTTCATAGCCGTTCATTTCTTGCTACGTCCTTAATGTGTTGGAATATACAGCGTTTACCCTATAGACTTGAACTTTCAATCAAGCTTTATATTCTTAGAGATGTATAATGGCCAATGGACTAAATTTCAACTTGGACAACAAAATTGCATTTTTTCAAATGATGAAAGTAGTAATATTTATTCAATTATCCCTAGTTACTTGAAAATGAAATGAACCTTGATGAAATTTAATTAAATTGAAATTAAACAGTAACCCCTAAAATTGGTTTATTTGGTTAAAGACCACACTTGATACATTCTTCAAATGCAATTTATATATGTGCTCATCCATTAGGATTATCAATCTGAAATATTGGGCAGAATTATCCAAAAAATTATGGTACATCTAATAGGTTAAAAAATTAAAAATGTGACCCACAAAAAAGAGCTATTATTTAATTTAATTTAAAGCCTGTCAGAGTACCCCCTCCAATTTTTTCATTTTTGGTAAAATAACTCCAGGTTTTGATGCATTGTAGTAGAACTCTTCTAGTTACATATGCAAAAGACAAATTTTAGAAAAGTGTCATAGTTTGCAAATGGGGGGCACTGCCCCCCAATGGGGTAACTTTGACCACCTAATGGCTCTCAATATTTTCCCACTAGATGGCCAAGACCTAGTGTTTTTGCAGTATTTCGACACGCAAATGTATGATGTCACCATTTCAACCATCAATGAACGCATGGAACTAAAACAAAGCTTAATATAAAGGAAAAGCTGGAGAGGTGACGGAATTACCTACGATATCGGAATATACCGCGTTTACCCTATGTAACTAGAAGAGTTCTACTACAATGCACCACAATCTGGAGTTATTTGGAGTTATTTTACTAAAAAATAAAATTGATTTTACCACCTGGTCAAAGAAACCCCAAGAGCTGGGGTAACAAAGACCATCATTTTTTTTAAATTGCATCAAAACTATGAGAGGCAGGAGGCAGCAATTTATGGTGAGTAAAGCTAGAGTATAGACCTGTATTTTGCATGTTTCAATTTAAGTTTAACTTATCTAGTAAAAAATGACATCATTTTGAAAAAAAAAGTAGTCAAAGTTACCCCATTTTATGGTAGCCAAGTTAGTAACTCACAGTCTCTGAGTCTCAGCCTCAAATCACCACATAATTTTGGACCAAATACAAAGCCAAAGGATACACCAATTTTTTGCAATTCAATAATTAAATTAAATCAATGTTAGAGACAAACACGCAACTTGACCCAAGTTGCCATTCACAAATACATAGCTAGGACTAGGTGTACCTAGGCTAAAGTCTAAACCTGACTCGTCAGTCACCCGTCGGCCGTCATCACTAAAAAACGAATATATCTTAATATATATAATCATAATGCTAGAATTACAGTTACTTATTATTGTCTATTCGATGGTCTGGCTCTGGTCAGACCGTCAGAAGTTACCTAACTTTAGTTAAGAAATAAGATTTGTTTGTAGAATGTAGAATCCGTTTGCGGTTTGCCACATAATAACTGAAGAGATTTTTGATCGCACTAGGAATATATAGTTCTGTTTTGTTAGTAACTTAGTAGAATAGGTGGTCCGTGGTTTCAATTTAAGGCCGGCGACTTATCATCACTTATGAGTTGTGACGACGTGATCGGCATTGATGGTAGGCTACTCGTAACTCGGTAGCACTACACAACGGAGAAGGCATTTAGGTACTTACTGAGTTGCTGCTTTCGCCTTAACCGCTTTGGGATTGCCTTTGGCAATAATTTAACTACTTAGTATAATATTTGATAAAATGTTGCATAAATTCCACCTAAAATGACTTTTATTCATATATAAAATAAATGTAGTGAGTTTAACACTTACCAGACTAAATTTAGAACACTTTTTAGAACGATAGTCCGAGCAACATACAAACACAACTAACCTCTAACAACCCAACTGCAGCACTGAGCAGTCAGGCGAGTGACGGAGTGAGCACTGAGGCTTGAGCAGTGAACACGAGGAGCAGCAAATTGTGAGTTTGTTACTACTTGAAGTCTAGAATCTAGATAAGCTTGACGAATAACCTAAAGAAGCTAAACTAAATACAGTTTGGCAATTTTTTTGCAATGAGGTCAAGGCTATAATTAGATGCAAATGTGACGGAAAAAAAAAATAAAATATCAATTAAATTTTAATCGTACTTTAAATAAATTTCGATTGGGAAGTATTCGGCACACCTACATGTTACAAGTTTACAACAAAATAATAATTCATTCAGATGAGGGGTAGATTAATGCTACACATGAGTTAGTAGTTAAAAATTGCCTAATATCCTTGGAAATATTCAAAATTTTCATTTTTGTATTCAACCAACTGATAGCAGAAATATTTTTCAAAGTAATTCCTAATACAATGTAAAACATCATTTGTTCGAATTAATTAAGTTCGGGAACTACAAATAATGTAAACACTCTATCATACAATCTTAAACTTTGATTAGGTTTCAGCTATCGCAATTTAAGTTAATGGTCGCACAAACTTATCGCGTGTAAATGGTAGGTACTGCTTCTTCTACCAACAACAGGCACCTCCAAATTGTTCATGTAAAGAAGATGAATGTACTACAAAGCATTCGGATTTATTTTTAAGGTGAAATATCCTATGATTATTATAAAAATACATTTAAATGAAGCGAGTAAAACTTCATAGGCTTACTTCGAGAATCGAGACGACACTGGAGCTGCGTAGCGTACCGAAGTTAGACTGCTCGTCGAGTATAAAATTAGATAATACGTTGTGATAAGAGGCAACTGAATTTGTGAACCCAGAAAGTGTCAATAAGACATTTGAAAATCTCAAATGTATTAATAATATTTATTGTATACTTATTTAAGTTATTTTTAATAATAGACTTAGGAAGAGTTCAAGTTCAGACGTACAAAATTTAACGGGATAATTAAGGTTTTTCTAGCACAACGAAGGCTCTAAGTGGATGGCCAATTCCAAGAACAGACTTAATCAGAAGAAGTAACTGCACGGCTTAATGATTTTATGATTCCCAGGATATTTAAAGTGAGCGACCTAGCTTAACACCTCGCGCGAGGGCTTCAGTCCGACTGAGCGCCAACGCGCCTGTGACACCGCAGATCAACTTGCTCCGTGTGAGGCAACACGCCTCGCATTGTATTGCCCCTGGACTCTCTGAAGGTCACGCAACCGCCGCTGTTTAGCATCGAGTGCTGCACAATGTCTCATGCTTTGCCCGTGAACCTGAAAGAATCACAACACAAGCTCCGTGATGCCTGATACAACAAACACCAAGACGCAGGTCGCAAGGCCGGGAGTCTTGGAGCAAATCTTTTCAAGGCCTGCATAAGCAAGTTTGTTTTACAGACTCAGATGATGTGAGATCAACTTTGGTCTTGATTTGAGCTAATAATGCTCGTTAACTCACTTTTTTTGTTTGTCTTAACCTGCATGATGTGAAATTATTGACGCATAATTAAATGCCAAACACACTTATTTTTAGGAAAACTTCTGTTTGGGCGTTTAATTGAAAGATGCAATCCACTCGTGATAAAGAAGCGCAACTTTTCAATGATCATACTCTTAAGTCACTTGCTTCAAACGGCCAATGATCGTCCCTCAGAGCTTTCACAGTCAACTTGTTTTACTCTCAAAAATAATTACGAGGTAGTAGCCAGCCGCTCAGCTAGAAAGATTATTTGTGCATTGGCCCTGCCATTCATTGCCGTGAAAGTAGCCAGACTTGCTCATCGTAAAATTTCTGACCGATCTTGTCTTTCAGAGACAATGCGGTAAAGATACAGGAAAACGGCTAATTCATTGGATGAACAGCCTGAATAACAATTCCCGCTTTTAACATTACAGTAGTAAAAACATTGTAGCCCAAATTATCTTAATTTTTAAAGTAGGAGATACTTTACTTGCTTAAAGTACCTTGGGTGTACAATAAATAGTGATTTTGAGACTAAGTTGTACGTAGTATGTTGACAGGAAGTGGTAATAAGTATGTAGCTCGCCTGCGCAATTGCCGCTGATCACGCGACAAGACCTAAGATCCTTGGGCTGTCCAGAGGACGATGACTTCTGACGGTATAGTAGTCATTGATTCTTCTGCCAACAATAAGTAAATTAAAAAGAAGTCATTGATTATTGGACTTCAAAAAGTTGACTGAGTTGAAGTTGTTGATTTATGACTAAAGATACGCAGACTGTGTATTATGCAGGAGTAATTGATTACAAGAAAAACACGCAGCTTTAGCTCCAGTCACTGAATGTACGTCGTGAGATAAGTCAGCTGTCCATCAAAATTATCGCCGAAAAGCACATTACATAAGCAAATATTCCTATTGTTTCAGTGGTGGAATGTGTTAAAGTCCATAGCTGAATACACGTCGATTGAATGCTCGGTAAAGACTTCATAATTCAAGACCCGTTGATTATCAATTAGTCGTGATAAGTGGACAATATCCATTACAACGTCTGCCCATATCTTAGAGAAAACAGTTGCGTTATCAAAAATGAAAGTACTATTCTACCGTGAATGACTTCAATTTGATAATTTATTACGTCCTATAAGCATAACATTTGTCTGAAAAATAAATAATAATAAAATCCTAATCGCCAAAGAGATATATATTCATCGAAGCCGTTCATAATGTATTATTCTATTAAAAAAAACGTTTCTGTGTCATTCTATAGTACCACTAAGAAAATTTCAAGTCTTTGAATTACGGCATTCAATAATGGCTAACGACAATAAAAAATCTCCCTTCAATAAACGGCATGTCTTACATGCACTGAGCGAAATGCGATGACGTCATTTTCCGGTGCATGAGGCGTCTGGGAAGTGGGCGAACAAGATTAAACTGGTGCCGACTGGCAGCAGACATTCCAAGAAGAGCGTCAAGTCGCACGCGGGGCCTCGTTCGTTCACACTCCACGAAAATGTCTTCCGTCACAAGCTCGACCACACTAGCGACAACTCAAGTGGCCTCGGCTGACTTTTTTATATTGCCGTCATCTCTTATCAAGCAATATTTTGAAAATCTGGATCTGGAACACTAATCACCGGGACCCACACAACAATGATTGGTTAAACAAGTTTTGGTATGTCAAAGCGATGTTGTTTAACTGTGCTTAACCAGATATTTCTGGCTGGAATGGTAAAAAGCAGACGCCGAAGGCCCTGATACGGATGGACTATGGAGTGAAACACGTCTCGACCCAGGGCTGGATCTTATGCGAGGTTAAACTGGATTTTGCCAGTATAATGGAAAGTATTAGCGTACACAAGTGTCTGTATGACATATCAAGCTTTATAGTACCTTGATGTAAACCCCGCATTTCATTTAGGGAAGGAAAAGCCATCCTGCGTGGGGAAATGCATCACGCAACTGCTGTATAGGGCGCAATAATAACATTTTTTTTTTCAGAGGTATGATACCGTCCAATTTTGTCATCAAGACGATAAAGCAACTCGAATTCAGGTACATACATTATGAATTTTTTTTCTTGTGCAAATTGATAGGGTTTACTCTAGCATAACGTGACGTCAGAGGTGCATAGTCATGAATTCATCATAGAAGACTCAGAAGTAAATGCGAAGGTATATTTTACTCCATACTTCCGCAGCTTAAAATCTTTCTTGATTATCGCAAACATAGCATTGAAAAATTAATTTAGTAAAATTCTTAGCTATGTGAAACTTCGAGGTTATAATGGACAATTTTAACGATTAATGTTTGTCAACTTTTGGAACAATGCTAGCCAAAATAGAAGAAATTCAAGTCATTGCAGAGTAATTCGCTCGGGTTAGAGGTGTGACATATCACGTCCAGCATTTCGTAACGTGCTGAACTACGCTTGGGGGGGGGGGGTTGTGTATATATCTGGGGGGTTTATCTTTAATTCTGTAAAATACAGAGGAACGAAATGAGCCAGGAAACTAAATAAATTAAGAAATAATGAATGAATTTCATGAATGACTGAAAAATTTGTAACAATGCCGAGGCAAGTGACCCTAAGGTCATACCGCAAAATCGGTTTCGTTGCGTAATTTTTTTTACTGGACTTTAATCAGGAATAAACTTAACAAGTTTTATATGTTACTATTGTTTAAGTTAAATGCCGACCAAATAATTGAGTTAATTTATATAATAATCTTGAAGGATCCCAGATAAAAAACCCCTGCCTAAACGAAATAATCATTTTGTTGTTCCGAATCCTGCCTTGCAAAATCTACCTACTTATTAATATTAACAATTAAGCAACAGTCAATACATAGTATTCTAACTCAACTACTTTTTAAAATTAAATTGAATAGCTAAATTGTGTTTAAAATTTGCTCTGACCGAAGCAATAGTGACATAAATAGTATGATCTCGCCCCAAAATTTACCTTGTCCCATGAACCAGCCACTAAAAGCGAAATTAATGTGTATGTAACAAATATGTATCGTGTTAACGCACCCGAACAGCACCTATAAATTACCTGCGCCGGACGGTATAACAACACATGAACTTTGACAAAAATATAACAGATTATTGCTTCTATATAAAATATTTTGGACTCCGTAACTTGCTTGCTGTCTTGCACACAGCTATCTAACTTAAGGGTTAGTTTAACCATAATGAATAAAAAGATGTTGTGAGTTGTCATTAAGTACTTTAATTCAATCCCTTTCAACACATTTTCTACGTATTACAATCACTTGACTGCTTAAATCGCAAGTTTATCAAAAAACATAAGAAAACGTGTTCTTTAACATTTTCTACGGCTTTGCTCACACAATTTCACTCGTGTCCATCACACGGCCAGCGAAATAACCATTAAACAGACCGCAACAATTCTCTTGAGGTTACATCAAAATGGCGTGGCAACTGCCAACTTTGCTCCCAGTGAAAAAAACTGAGTGCAATGCTTCGCATATTGCGGGTCGCTTACTACGCACCTATACAGCCATTGTCAGGCTCATAGGCGCAAAAATAACCTTTAAGTAGGAAAACGATTGACTTGTCTTTTCGTGCATTTAACACATCTAAAAACAATGAGTTGTAGGTGACATAACAGAAAGTTGTGCTTCGTTTCGATCCCTGGAACAATTGAAGGTGACACGGAACAACAGTTCTTTACTGTTTCGAAATCCAATGACTGACATACGTTGCCACTTCATTTTGCCGGCCGCGTTTGAATAAATACGGAATATTAAAGACAAAAAATACATTTGTTTGTGTTCAAGTGATACAAAAGAGTTTCAAAGATGGTTCACAACACTCTAGTGATTGTTGCATTTCATTTTGATACGACGATAAAGTTTTTATATTCGACTTCAATGGTTTAAATGAGGTGAAGTGTGTTTGATGGCACACGAGTCGTTCATAAATATTCTGGCCTCACATCGACCAAGTGTGACCAAAACAACGCGATTACTAAGCGAGTGTTGATCTCGACGTCACCGATCGGAAAACCGATCGCACAGCTGCGCCTGCTTAACGTTTGTTGGAGCATTCAACAATACTAAACAATCGCAATGGAATGCTAGATAATGATACAGTTTACTGATAAATGTGAAATTATTGTAGTTAAATATTAGGTAAATGATACTGTTATTGCTGAAATTTGAAAGCATCGTGGTGAAAGGCTAGATACTGAAAGGCCGAAGACTGGACAAGATCGCCCAGTCTTCGGCCATGGTAGTAGTTATGCGACTGGGATCGTTGTTCTCACTGATCTCTGCGAGTTCACTGAAGTTAGATATCGTGGCAACTTACGGACTAACAGTTTTCCTAATTTGCTTGCTTGATACGCGTAATTATTTCCATTTTTAGGGCTGCAGCTATTGATAATGGTGAACTTGCCTTAGAAATAAAATGCAGCTATTTTCGTAACATCGTGAAACATTTAATTTATTTAGTAATTAGCGAAATTTCCAGTGCTATACTAGCTAGATCTCTACATTCATGCATATATTGGACATGCCTGCTGACACCAAAGAGCGTGAAGATTACTCTCTAGCACCAATATTCAATTTTCATCACAACATTCCAGAAGCAAAGAATAATCTCTTTTTATATTCGTGTAAATTGATAGCTTAATTCTCTTCATGCGTTTAAAACGCGCCCTTCCTCAATCTAGCGATTATGTTCAAATGTTAATATGAATGCATAATTTGATTACTCAACCCTCGTCACACTGCATAACTTTACAACTTTATAATAATCGTACCGAGTTTTAGGTACTATTGTAGCTACACGATTCGTCAAGGGTTAAGTTCGTATTGTTGAATTCAACGCTCAATTAAAGATTCAATTTTATGGACATAAAAAGTTTTAGGCCAACGAAAAACTACTACCATTGATGGTAATCGCCAACGCTATTGTCTTGGTCCTGCCGTACCGTATCGTCAAGGACGGCGATACGTTAGATGTTGGACGGAAGAGGAACCAATGAAGCAGACACCATTCTGCAGACGGGAAGAAGTCGATAGCGCATTTATTAGAAAATATTATACAGTTTCAAGCTGAGTGCTTCCCGTACGAAGATCCTCATTTCTTATTTGATGACCTGCGAAGTTAATCGAGCAGGTGACAATATTATTTGTATGGAGCATGTAAATGGTACTATGTATAAGTACATTTCATTGTTCTCACATTAGTTATCAGTAAACTTCCTTAATATCAGTACAATCTAGAATCTATATGATGTCACACCGCAAATCGTATTTACTATCACGATTGGACTGCGCGATGTGGCTGCTTCAGTCAACCGACCATCGCGTCATCAACACAATTAGGTCAGCATGCAGTAGCGTCCTCCGCACGAGGCCTTGCATTCCTTGCCCGCAGTTTGGAAAACTATTATTCGAGATGACATCTGTTGACCTGTTTCCAACTTCAAGCTAGACAGCTGTTGACCTGTTTGCACCATCAACAGCGCTCAGCCTTCTCGTGGCGTTCGACATTCAGTTGGAATGTATGTTAAAAGAAAGCAAATGACACGTTGTAGTCAGGAGCAACGTTCATTTACATGTTATCCGAACTCAAGCGATGAAAAATACAATCCATGATATATGAATACTTGGATTGCAGTACTGAACATTAACTGAACAGTCTGGACGGGACTTTCAGTAAATGAGAGGACAGGAGGAAGATTCATCTTGACTTCCCTTTGTCCAACGGTCGAAAATTTTACTGAAATAGACAGTCGTCGATGATAACATATCAGATACCTCAATGTTGCTGCACGTTTTAGTCAAAGTTTATTAATCCTACAATACGATATAAGAACATTTTTAAGACACCAACTGTGAAAATTTTTCATCCAAAATGCTAATAAAAATCTCTCCATTCTCCGGAAATGAATATTAAATAAATAATTTTTCAAAATTATTTATTTGACAATTGATTCATGCATTGTCTCCGACTTTACGCAAGTGTGCAAAATTTTCAGACCGATTTGAGAGGTAGAAGTGTTTTAAGTATCGATTATAACATTTGTAGCAGACAGACAAACAAACAACAAGAAGTGTTGTAAAAACAAGTTGTCTTGGTCTTGTAAAGTAACGAGTATAATAGTTTCTCATCGTCTCGACGGATGCGTTCGATACATGGTTCTACCATGCGTTCCATAAAATTTGGCGCACCGAGCCCGCAAAATAAAAGGTTATGGAATGCCAGACTCTTTTTAATAGGTTTATTGATAAAAGCAGGTGAAATTTTTCTCGCCATAACAAATTTTTGTTATTTCTTCATTTTAATAGGTTAATTTTCGCATTTCATTCAGGTTATATTCAATTTCGTAGTTAAAGTAGGTAGTCAATTTACTCAGGGTTCATTCATTCTTCAGACAGCATTCTACGCTGCTCTAGATAAATTATTTGATCAATTAATAAATTAAATCAATCAATAACTAATCAATTGAAGTTTAACCTCAATGTAGGGCGACGTGTCAAAAGTTTGCTGAAGAACACGTTTCCTTAGCTGAGACCAAGGTTTTTTCTCTCAAATTCACTACCTCAATACTTCAAATATTATTTTCTACTTTCCGTGTAGAGTAACTACATTCCCAATAAAAGTTTATAAATTATTTCTGAAAATGCGTTCGTGCATTCATTTTCTTTATATCTTCGACATATACGTAAAATTATCCCATCACTTAGTGAACATATTTATATTTAATTGACAGGATCAGAGACTCAACGGGGCAACTTAAAAATTATTCGAGTGCCTGTTGCAAATTTGACGGCATTCGAAGTAATAATAATTGATTTGAATAAATATATATTAATTTCAAAGCTAGCTCAATTTGATCCAAATGTGAGAGGCAATCAACATTCCGCACACAATTAACTATTGAAAAAGAATGTTGATGGGCGGAAATGTTTCGTGCCTATGCATCGATAAATGAAATTCAATTGCTCAGAATAATTTATTAATAGAGGAATATTCATCTTTGTGTTTAAATAAAATAATTTACTCTTCCATCCTGACCGAAAGAGGAAATATCTCACCTGATCGACGCACTTTTTCCTTCGTGCGAGAAGATTTTCTTGCTGATCAAGATAAGATAGCCTGGAAGTTCCAGTTTATTAGACAGCTGTGCAAAATACGAGCAAGAATAAACGACAAAAAGATTTGATACGCATTTATTGAAACTAATCAAGATAATAAAATAGAACGTTATTAAAACTCGTGCATACAAAAAGCTATACTGTTGAAATTGTGTCTTTTAAATCAAGCACTGTGATAATGACTCTGCAAATCAGCCCTGCAAATCACAATCATTGCTATTGAAGTTATCCACATCGCTGACAACTTCCTACAAGCTGTCCTAGAGTGCCATTATCCTTAACAAGCACAATATACAAATAATCTCGGTCACGTCAACCACTAAGACACATTCATGAATGTCGCTGACATCACAGTGGATAAAACACGAAATTAAAGTTAATAATAATCTTACACTCACAATGGTATTCCATTTACTTCTCGTTTACCAAATCCACATCAAGTTTTACTATTAATGAATTTCAGCAAAGATCGAGATGCGAATAGTTTTAAAATTACACCAAATCAATGCGATGAAGTGCAGGAAAGTAAAGGCTCCCGACTGACCTTCTGTAAAGGCTACCTAAATTTACAGAAGGTCATACAAAAAATATCGTACCAATGAAGGCTTCAGAATCACCAGCATCAAGTTCAGCAGGGACAGTTCTAATATAAACACGAGCAGCGGGCAAAGAAAAAATTTCATACTCAAAAAATTTCAACTCCATTTGGGTAGTTTCCAAATGTGCCAACTCAGGTAAATGCCCTGCATGGGCTCAAACATTCTAATCGCAATTTTCAAATTAAACATATCATATAGCCTATCATTCTGGAAATACTTGTAATCTCTATTTTCATGAAGTGAAATCTCGGTATGTACACTTTACACCAAAAATACTCGCTAAAAATTAATATTTAAAAATCACTATCTTATCTACACAAAACGTAAAATGGTTGACACAAAATATGTGAGTACCAATTGAGCAAGAAGAATAAAGCTAGTATTGACAAGATTTGAAATAAAAAAGAAACCTTGCCTGGAGAAATGATGAAAATAATTATATGGATACATTATTTTTAAAGAGAATGAATAGAAATGGGTTATAGTCATATAAAATAAATTCAGACAGAGAAGGAGGGCACTGGGTTCAGTGACAACAAAACGCATCTCAATTCAGGGAGAAATGTTGCGAGACTTCAAACATGAGCAGCGGCAAAAAAGAACATCACAGCAAGGGGAACACGAAACAAAAGCGGGAGACTGGCCCACCAAACTACATAGGTTTTTCCACATCAGATAAGAGCAAATCAATCTACTGATAACACGAAGCCATGTCATCAAAGATAACTAACGGCTTGCACCCTCAGACCAAATAGCCCTACAAGTAACTTGACACTCCAGAATTTCGCCAGAATTCTAGTTTACAAACCACGAGTTATCTCAACCTGAGTACTGAATACTAAATTACAGACTAATCTTTAAGTGAACTGCGATATTTTTGTAGAAGTATCAAATATAGATGCAACAGCTTGGACAGAAACAGAAATTATGCAGTGCAAATATGGCATCGAATTTTATGATGCCATATGTTCTCCTCAAAAACCACTAGGTTCATCCAAAAACAAACTTTGTCTAAATTAGAGTTTAAAAAGTATTCATATGTATTAACTTTCAACACATAGAGAAACCAAAATTACTCATGGCAAAATAATTTCCCAGTTAAATTTATTTCACAACTTTTCCCTCAACGAGTTCATGAAAGGAATATAGAAGATACCTTCTAATTTTTTCTAGAATCTGGATCTAGTAACCACGCTATATTTGAGTCATAAAACGATCTGAAGAGCGCGAAGACCGTCAAAGGAACAACTACTCGGCCACTCGGCCGTGGGAGCGGGGAAGTTGCTGCCGCTTGGCTAGGGCAACTGGCTGCCGCTTGGCTAGGGCAACTGGCTGCCGCTTGGCTAGGGCAACTGGCTGGCAATACCGAGGCCCACAATGGCGCCCAGGCCCACCAGGACTCCTCCTGCGACTGCAGCTCCCTTCACTGCTTCACCCCTCATTCTTTTTTCAATTATAACCTTGAGCTCTTGCACCTGCAAACAAATTCATATAATCTAAGAAGAAAATAATGTACAAAATTCAATTTGCTAATCTTCAAAAACACAAGACTTCAGACAATTCTAGTACGTACCTATTTACAAATACTTTCTAGAATTCTAGTCAGTGGAGCCTCAGCATAATAAAACGTAGACAATATCTATGTGTTTCTTTGACTGAATGATAAGACAGTTTGGAATTAGACAATTTTGGTAGTTAGCTATCAGTGATCACAACTTTTCAAAGACACATATAATAGACTGAACACAGAAGAACAAATGCTAAAACAAAAAGCTAAAAATATAACTCAGTATTCACTGCAGTGAGTGACAGAGCGCGCATTTTCTCGTCGACGAAAACGTGGTCACGGACGGACATGACGAGCACAATAGCGCCTTTTTTCCATAAATGAGAAAATGCACTAAAAACGAATCAAAAATTGCGATCTAATACTGCATGAACCTTTGGTAGTTCAGAAACATAAAGTACTAGAAGACTAAATAAATAAAGGCTGAATAAAACTATGCACGTTACATGAAAAATCTCAGATAGTATAATTTAAACAATGTTAGCATACAGTCTCACTTAGTAGTAAGGAAGAAGATACCATGCTTAATAAAACAAAATTTTTCAAAATAAATGCATGTTTCGACTTACCTGTTTATTGCTACGCTCTACAGCCAGCAGACCATTGATGTACTGCAGCGCCTGGTTGTAGTCCTTGAGTCTGGCGTTACCTACAGCCAGGAAGTAGACGTAGTCCCTCTTGCCGCTCTCGTCAGGGTTCTGGTAGAGCTCCTCCAGGAGACTGATGCCGCGCCGAACATCGCCAGGGTATCTGAGCAACAGCAACGGCTCACAAGCAGGTAGGGAGAAAATATCTACACAATCCAAGTTTTTTTTTTATAATAGCTAATCAACTAATTACTAACCTGAAGAAATCGAAAATATTTCAATAGGAAAAATTCCTGTAAGAACTTTAAAAAAATATGCAAGTAAGAATGAGCATTCAAACTTGTGATATTCACAAGTCTAACCTAGTGAAACTGAGTGTTTTTCGAATAACAAATTACAATTTTATTATTGTATCATTGTAGTCATCAAAGAGGACATAAATGCATCTCATAGATTATAACTACAATTAAAAAACTAAAACTTGAATTGATGGAAATAATGCAAGTGATGGAGTTTTTTGGTAGACAATGCAAGTTTCCTTTAAATTATCAAGTAATTCAGAAATTAAAATTTATAATTTAAGAATAAGTGTAACGCAAGAAATTATTAATACAAATTGAAATATGTAAAGATTCACATCGTCAATATTTATTCAGGTCAAATTAAATGCTCTACTGGGCTACATCTGGCCTGCACCAGTGGTGCAGGCCAGCAAATAACCACATAGCAAATAATCTTTCCTGGAACATAGAATAAAACTTTAAATCCACTAACAAAATTTATTAAGATCATTCATTAGAGTGTCCCACTTGAGTGTGGAATGAGCTAGGCAGGAAATTCTATAATCATTGGAAGCAATTTTGTGATTACAAAATTTCATCTATTACCACGTTTTTCTTGACTTCGTTTCGTGTCTGTCTGTCATCAACGATCTAACCTTAATTTAGAGCACTTCTGAACATCCTAGAAACTTGAAATTTGGCATGCATGCTTATGCTGCCTAACAATTCAAGATTTGATCATCAGAAATAATAATAATACAAAAAAAATTTTTAGAAAAAATAAAAAAACGCAAAAAATTCACGGTTTGGAATTGAGTTTTTTCTCAAACATCCACAATTGCCAACCCTGGGAATTGATTTCAATTGCTAAAATTGCTACTAACTAAAAGTAGAAAATAAATAAATTTAAAAAAATATTTTTAAAAACTATATTTTTCTGGTTTTTACTTAACTATAAATAATGAAATAAAACAAATAAAAAAACTGTTAAAAACATGTTTTCTTAACGGACAAAAAAGAAAAACATTTACTCTTGCATAACATTACATAACATTTTATATATGTAACTTAAATGTTATGTAAGAGTAAATGTTTTTCTTTCTTGTCCATTAAGTAAACAAGTGAACGTAGTTTTTAACAGTTTTTATACCAAATTTTTCTTGACTTTGTTTCGTGTCTGTCTGTCATCAAAAATTCAAACCTTAATTTAGAGCACTTCTAAACATCCTAGTGAGCTGAAATTTGGCATGCATGCTTATGCTGCCTAACAATTCAAGATTTGATCATCAGAAGTAATAATTTAAAATTTTTTTTAATTAAAAAAAAACACTAAAAATTCATGGTTTGGAATTGATTTTTTTAAAATTTCTAACTAGAAAGTAGAAAATAAATAAATATGAAACTATTTTTAAAAAACCACATTTTCTGATTTTTACAAAATAAAAATAGTGAAATAAAACAAATAAAATTTTTTTTAAAAACCACGTTTTCTTAACAGACAAAAAGGAAAAATATTTACTCTTACATAACATTACATTACATTTTACAAAACTTAAATGTTATGTAAGAGTAAATATTTTTCTTTTCTGTCCGTTAAGATAACGTGGTTTTTTTAAAGTTTTTTGTTTGTTTTATTTTAATTTGTTTTATTTCATTACTTTTAGTTTTGTAAAAACCAGAAAAATATGGTTTTTAAAAATATTTTTATATTTATTTATTTTAAGTTTTTTTATGTTTTATTTAATTATTTTTAGTTTTGTAAAAACCAGAAAAACATGGTTTTTAAAAATGGTTATTTATATTTATTTATTTTAAGCTACTTCTGGAAATGTTAATACTTACACTCATTTTAAACTAATAACAAACACATTTAAAAATGTATATGATTAAAACAATTTTTATTTGGCAACAAAATTCAACTCAATTGGAAATTAAGAGTAGAACTTCTACCAATACATGATGCATGCTTTTGAGCATTTGTTCTTTAACTGGTCTAAAGATTTCAAAGCAACATGCAATAATAAATACAAGATAGAGCTGCCTCACTTGCTCTGGATGAGAAAGCAGGCATAGTTGAACTGAGTGCTACTGCTGACTGGCCCGCTCATCAGTTCTTTGTTGTAGGCTTCTTCATGCTTCTGCACAGAAATAGATCTTTGTCACAATAATGTTAGGGAAAACTTCAAGAACAGATGAAGTTAAAGACAATTTTAATCAATCACTTTTTTTTAAATCACTTCATAACACAAGTTGATTAACAAGTTTACACTTACTCTGATGTCATCAGATGATGATGTCCATCCAAGAAAATCATCCATGTCCATGATTAAAGAAAACCCTTCAGGAAATTCAACCTATTAATAAATATAAATAAAATTAGTAAGGTTTAGATGATTAGCTAAAAAATTTCAATCATTAGCCAGTCCAATTTACAATATGATAAATAATTATTACTGATTATTAATCTTTCCCTGGCAGGCAAATCCAGAGAAATGAATCCTTGAAAGGAAGCCCAACCATCTGTTTTTTGTCTTGTTTTGCTAGTTAAAAGTTTTACTTATCATTCTTATTCTGTTCTTTCTAGGCATTGAATTCCTGTTTCCTAAGGCTCAGTAAATGATGCTAGTGATTGGAGAGGCAAGCAGGTGAAGTTCCTCCTTTGCTGATAGCACTTCAGGTAAAACTGCTCACAGTTGTTGGAGAGTTAGATTAGTGTGGACTGTCTATCCTTGTATGTACATGTACAAATGTTTATATAAATTAGGTCAATCATCTTCAGTTGTGGTTCAATTCAAACTCAATATTTATTACCAATCTCAGTTCAACTGCCATTCAAATATAAAAGTTTTGAAGCCTTTATTCTGATTATAAAGCTGCAAGCCATTCAATTAATACAAGTAACTAAAGAGTTTGCTCTGATTTATGATTAAATTCTACTTTGCAATGAAAGGTGAGTCAGCTTGTCTTGCATACTTGTTGCTGCAAATCAATGCTTGGAGTTTCTCATGTCTTTTAGTGTGTCAGTTTTAAAACACAATTCTACATACCTAATCAACAGTCTGAAAGAAATAGCTTGATATCATTAAATATTTTTTATTACTTTCAATATTTAGCAACAATTGTCAATTTTTCCCCATGAAACTTGTACTTTCTAATAAAAAGTGCAGAAATCTATTAAAGGTAAAGTTTTAACTGAAAATTTATGGGGACATTCATTGAATAATTGAAACCACTCAATGGGTTTGAAATTTTAGTACTATTTTTAAGGTGCTTTTGTCAAGCATTTGTATTCCACATTTGAAATGAGCTAGAATTTCAAAGGCCAAGTTGTAGTATGGCATTGGCATCAGTTGCTTGGACATGGACAGCTCCATTGTCCACTGGGGGAGAGTAGAGACAATGGAGGATATTTTTGGTAACTCAGGGGGAAATTTTTATTATGAAAATATAACGAGGAATAAATGGTGAAAAGGCTCTGGCATTGGTGGGGCTAAAGGCCAAGTTAGGGAGGTACAAGGAGTTTTAAAAAACTATAAATTTCCTAAACCAAAACAAGACATAACTAGAAATTATTTTTTATAGCAACTAAAATGCATTAAGGACTTAAGGTAAATAAATAGTTCAAAACAAGAAATAATCATGCAAGGAACACAAAAAAATGTAGATATTCCAATTCTAAACTGAGTAAAAGAAGCATAAAAACTCTCAGTAAATATTATGAGACAGGAAAGTGCAGTTATGCAAGAAGGAAAAGTAATGTGAAAGAGTGACTTTCAGTCCAAACATTGAATATATCTACTTTCTGAGGTGTAACCAGAAAATTCTTGCCATTTTTGGGAGCAGTCAGATTTCCACTACCATCAATGCTGACAATGTCATTACAGCACCTAAATTGCTGGCCTTCAATAAAAAAGATCTTTTTACAACACTTCTCTTTAACTTCACTTCATATTGTTTGTTTGTTTGTCTGCTACAAATCTTATAATCGATTTTTAACACACTTCTACCTCTCCAATCGATCTGAAATTTTGCACACTTGCGTAAAGTTGGAGACAATGCTTGAATCAATTGACAGAATAAATAATTTGAAAAATGTAATTTTTTAATGTTTCAAAATAAAATAAATTCATTACAACAAGTACATGTGTAATGTTAAGAGACACTGGCCCTTTTAGAAGTGTTGTCTTTAAGAAGTAATTTTTAAACGCATATTTTACTACACTTCTCATTAACTTCACTTCTTGTTTGTCTGTTTGTCTGTCTGCTACAAATCTTATAATCAAAATTTAACACACTTCTACTTATCCCATCGATCTGAAATTCTGCACACTTGCATAAAGTTGGAGACAATGCATGAATCAAATGACAAAATAAATTATTTTAAAAATAAAATAATAAAAATTCTTGAAATATTAACAAAATTGAAAAAATAATTTTGTCAGCTGCAAATCTAATAACTGATGTTTAACACACTTCTACCTGTCCAATTGATCTGAAATTTTGCACACTTGTGTGAAATTGGAGGCAATGCTTGAATCCATTGACAGAATAAATAATTTTGAGAAAAAAATTTATAATATAAGAAAATTGAAAAATTAATTTTTTTAATATTCAAAAATAAAATAAGAAATTCATTGTACATCTTTAACATTGGAGACACTGGATTCTTTAGAAGTGTTGTCTTTAAAAAGTAATTTTTAAACATATATTATTTATGCTTGCCTTTTTGTGATACAAATATGCACATAGTAAATGTACGTACTACAGTCAAACAGGGTAATAAGGGATGGGCAGGGTAATAAGGACAGTCCTCCAACATTTTGTAGAAATGTTGTAGCAGCTAAACTAATCAAAATTTTGCAAAACTAGAAATAGCGGCATAAAGTTCAACATTTTTACTATCTATGCAGCATAAAGCAAGTTGAGAAATCATACATTTATTACCTCTAAAAATCCTTGAAAAAAAGTGTGAAAAGCAAGATTTTGAAAAAGTACCTCTGCTAAGGTCTGTAGCAGAAAAAATATTCGTCATATTGACAAATTTTAATTACATGAAAGTTGCACACTGGTGTTGACTTAAAAACGTGATTAAAAGAATTTGCATATCTCATTCCAAGAAAAAATGGCAGCCATTTACACAAAACAGGGTAATAAGGGACACCCCTAAAATTGCATTTACAGTAGAACCTTGTTAAGCAAAGGCTCCAGTTAATGATAAAATAAATTAACAACAAAGAATTTTGATTACATTAACCTTGCTCAGTGAAAAAAAATTTCACTTAACAAAAAATTACTGCATCAGTCATCACAAAATTGTGCATAGAATGTCATAGATAGAATTGAGCACTGGGCAACAAAGAATGAAAAGTTTAGCCTTCAACTGGTCAAGATCGCTGCCATATCTACTGCTCACTTTTATCAAACTACATAATTTTCCTTTCCTTTGCTATTTTGAAGGATTCATTATAATTATTCCCATATATTCTTAAGTTTGATTAGCGCGGTTTTGCTTAACACGGTAAAACTTGGGGATTTATTAACCGCGTTAATCAAGGGATTGCTGTAGTGAATTCACTTGACTTGATTAAAATTGTGCAAAATTACAAGCCATCCTGTAAGCTTACAGATACAGAAGAAATGCTACATGGCTGCTGAAATGAAGCTTGCAGTGGACAAGGTCATTGTCAATGCTCAATGGCATGTCCATGGATACAGTAATATCACATTAATAATACAATTATGTATGGATAAGGTAATATTATATCAATAAAGAAAAACCAAGTAAAATTCACAGAAAATGTCATTTATTCTACATTTACATCATCTAAAAAGGAAGAGGAGGACTTCAGAGTACTGTTAGTAATAGATGAGTACACTCTGCATGCTTCAAACGTTTTAAAATTAAGTTTTATTCCAAGTGTCCCTTATTACCCCATTTTTAGATTGATTCAGGAGCCTTTTATAGTGCGTCTAGCACCTTACAACTAGCATATAGAATTTCTTTGGAGATGCCATAACATAGCCCTTGCATAGACCTTTAAAATGAGCCCAAATTTGTTTATGAAATGTTTCATGGTAAGAAGTTATTAACAAAAAACGCTCAAAACCATCCCTTATTACCCTGTTTGATGGGACAATAATAAATATCTTTATTGCATTTGTAGGTTATCATATTTTATTTCAAGTGCCAACAACACAATTTTCCCACTTTTATCATGAACTAGATTGTTTTCATTAAAGGTCAGCAGCTTAAGTGCTGCTGGCAAGGTGGTGTAGCACTAGCAAAATATTAAACAGCCAATTTGTTAGAAAACATATATACAGAAAAATTTCTAATTTAAACAAACAGTTTGCGTAATTCTAGAAACTAAAGGGCATTTAGGTTAGGGTTCAGATAGCCTTCTAAAAACATATTCTTATCCTAAGCTTGATCAACAAGTTTTGTGACAAGATAAGAATTGAATGACAAATGGAATCAAAAACTATGCACTGTAATTTTCTCTAAATTTTATGGTAATGCTGTAAACAAGCACAACATCACAGTGTCATAGTGTCTAATTACCTAGCCTTAACACATTGCTGGAGGTGGAGTGGAATATATCTACCATTTAAGCCAGGATTAGAATTTTCCTACTTGTTTCTGAAATCTCGCGGCTTCAACGTGACAAATCTTTGATACATTTGGAATCTTGCAGCCTGATTGTGCATTTTTGTTAACAATTATATAAGAGGTAATTTATCTGGCAGAAATCTCGTGGTTCTGGAAATGGTTGGAAAGCTCTAGTTGCGGCCCTAAGGTTAGAAGTTTTCTATGCTTGGTTTAAGCCACCCCTGCAGCTTAGCCACCATTTTCAGAGCTGCAATATTCCTATTTACTGCTACATCAATTACCGTCATACGGGATAAAAAGGGACGGTTATGAGGGTTTTTTGTTAATAACTTCTTACCATGAAACATTTCAGAAACAAGATTAGACTCATTTTATAGGTCATTGTGAGGGCTATCCAATGGCATTTTCAAAAAATTCCATATGTTACGGTATTCGTAAGGTGCCAGATGCAAAAGAAAACCATCCCGATTTACCCCTGGGAACGGGGTAATCCGGGACACTTGCAATAAAAGTTAATTTTAAAACTTTTGAAGCATGCAGATTGCAGAGTGTACTCATCCATTACTAACAGTACTTTGAAGTCCTTCTCTTTCATTGTAGATGATGTTGATGTAAAATAAATGTCATTTTCTGTGATTTTTACTTGTTTTTCCTTTATTGAAATTATATTACCATATTCATTAATTACTGTATTATTAATGTGATATTACTGTATCCATGGACATGCCATTGAGCATTGACAACAACTCTGTCCACTGCAAGCTTCATATCAGCAGGTATGTAGCATTTCTTCTGTATCAGTAAGCTTACAGGATGGTTTGTAATTTCGCACAATTTTAATTGAGTCAAGTGATTTCACTATAACAAAAAAGATTGTGAAAAACATACCTGAAAAAGAAAATAATGTTTTAGTGACAACCATCATATGTTTTGGAGAAATAAATCATAGTTTAGGTCAATTACTTTTCATTCTATGATGCCCGGTGCACAATTCTATATATAGCATTCTATGTACAATTTTGTGACGACCGATGATGCACTAATTTTTTGATAAGTAAATTTTTTTCCGCTGAGTGAGGTAAATGTAATCAAAATTCTTTGTTGTTAATCAATTTTTTTTGTTAACTGGAATGGAAACTTTGCTAACTGAGGTTCTACTGTAAATGCATTTTTAAGGGTGTCTCTAATTAACCCCAGGGGGGTGTCCCGAGTAGCCCCGCCAAGCAGAAATGGCTGCCATTTTTCTTTATATGAGATAGGGAAATTCCGTCAATTACGCTTTCAAGCCGTCACCTGGGTGCAACTTTTATGTAAGTAAAATTTTTTAATACAGCGAATATTTTTTTTTTGCTGCAGACTTTAGCAGAGGTACTTTTCCAAAATTGCACTTTTCACACTTTTTTTCAGCAATTTTTAAGAGATAGTAAATGTTTGATTTCTTGACTAGCTTTATACATAATAGATAGTAAAAATGTTGAAGTTTACACCACTATTTTTAGTTTTGCAATATTTTAATTAGTTTAGTTGCTATAACAGTTTCACGAAATGTGGGACGCGCGTCCTGATTTACCCCGCCCGTCCCTTTTTACCCCATTCGACAGTATCTCTGATCTAATTATCAAAAAACACTGCAATAGGGTTGAAAGATTTGACTGTTTGACATGTATCAAAAATGAGTAGGGTAAACGTGATATATTCCGACATCACAGGTAATACCGTCACCTATCTAGTTTTTCCTTTATATTAAGCTTTTTTAAGTTCCATGCGTTGTTGATGGTTGAAATGGTGACGTCATACATTTGCGTAGAAATACTGCAAAAACACTAGGTCTTGGCCATCTAGTGGGAAAATATTGAGATCCAAAGAGAGAATGCATGCCACCTGGTGAGATCATCGAAAAATGTGTCAAATTTGACAGTTGACCTTGCTCTACCAAATAGTGAATAACTGTTTTTATAGGAAGAATATTATGGTTTGAGACTTTTAAATACATCTGTGAATATATTAGGAATCCTTTAAGTAAACTTGTATTCACTAATTTCAAGTCATAAATAAATTAATAGATGATAAAGTTGAGTGATGGATTTAGACCCATCAAAACTAATTCCGACAACTTGAATTGGACACACACAGATCGTTCCAAGCTTTGTACAAAAATTGAAATTTGCTTAATTAAAAGCCTAATAGCTGTTAATTAAAACGTAATTAAGTAGTGTTCAATATTCGTTAGTGTTCTAATTCAAAGCCGTGTTGTATCCCAATACAGCTCACACAGCAAACGGAATTCAAACACGTGGATGTCGGCATTACGTATCAGTTAAATTTGAAGCGCTGACGCAATACGACTCACCAGATATTGCCACACACAGTGACGGGATATAGGGATTTGGTAGGTTTCCATTCTTAGCATTCTAAAGGCTTTTTTATAAATATGGCAACATTTTGTGACGTTTCATCGTTGCTGACGCCTAGTGAGGTGTTTTGAGAGTCACGTGAAGCCAACAGAACTTACATAACGCATATGTTTTTTTTATAGTTTTTCATTTCTCGATGCGTCCTTAATGTGTCGGAATATACCGCGTTTACCCTAAATTTGGAGCACCAAAATTTCATTCATTGGTAGCAGTTAGGACAATTCCAATCCAGATCAATGCAATGCATATATGTTAATATAGCTAATTCAGAAATTATTTCATTTATATATACATATTATTATTCTGCAGCAGGATTGAAATTTTTTTCAGATAAAGCTTAGCCTGCTTAGGGCAGGGCACTGAGGGGAGGATAGGGCCCCAAACTAGAGAAGAATTATTCTTCTTATTACTGGAATCTTGTGGAAAATTTATAACAATTTTGACAACTTATTGTTGCATTAGCCTACATTTGGAAATTTGAATCTCACAGCCTGGCCTGAGGCCCCTGATGAGTTATTCTTCTTCTTTACAACTTACAAGCCTACAAGCCTCCGGCTTGTAGTACAAGGTGTCCACGGGACTACATTGGGCGGACTCAGGACTGAAAGACAAAGCACAGGAGTGACAGGACAACCACAAGGGTCAAGGATGACCATTGGGCCTGAGAGGCAAGAGCTTAGGCGGGCCTAGATTATTAGGCTAGATACAGTTGCATAGTGGCAAAGCAGAGAGTTTTTTAGACTCTGTCTCAAGTTCATTTTTGAGTCCTATAAGTAGACCAGTAAAGTATCTTGGATACCAGCATTATCATACTTATGAAATTGGTTAAAATCTTGAGTAAATGAGGAAATTAAAAATGAACTGATTCTAAAAAATCTCTGGTTTGTCACTGTGTACAGTTGTACATATATAAGCTGCATTTTGATATTTTGGCACCTATATAAAGTTTGCTGAGCCTTCCTGATTTCAAAATGTAAAGTCCATAGTGGCAAAGCAGAAAGTTTTTTAGACTCTCCCTGAGACTCCCTCAAGTTCATTTTTGAGTTCTATATGTTAGATTGTAGAGATTGTATACCAGTAAACTTGAGTAAAGTATCCTGGATACCTGCATTTTTATACATAAGATATTGGTTTAAATTGTGAGTAAATGAGGAAATTAAAAATGAACTGATTCTAAACAATCTGTGGTTTGTCACTATGATGTAAACAGTCAAAAATTGAAAGATATTCATTAGCACATCATCATTAAAGTTCCTGCCCCCCAGAAATTCACACAGGAAAAATTGTATATTTATACGTCTTTAATTAGTTTCTAGACTGAATTCCAGTTTTTGTCTAGGCTGCACATGTTGCTGACAATGGCCTGATGAGTGATGACCCAATTGTGCACTGTGCAGTTTTATTAGGCAGGAGGCTAGGTCTGCTAGGAGCCTAGGACTAGGAGTAGGACTTGGTAGTAGGACTAAGAAATAGGACTAGACTCACTGGGTAGGGTAGAGCACTGCCCTACCTTGCTACATGGCACACCTACGTCTCAGGCTAGGAGGTAATTTATCTACCTAGAATCTAGTGAAAATCTTGTAGACCATTGCCATTGGCATTGGAAAGCTCTATTTGCAGCTCAAAATGTGGATATATTTGGTGCCTGGTCACTCAGTGGTCAGTGTCAGTGGATCAGGCTGGTCTGTGGTCTCTCAAGACTTTCATTGCTCCTACCACAGAAAAGATTAGGTACTCTCTAGTCCCGCTTATAGAATTTTTACCATTAACATATATTCAATTATTTTTACGGCAAAAATGCATTATTTAGTACTAATTTACTGTGATTCTGCTAAAAAAAATAAAAAAAAAGTTTGTAAAACGCATAGCTGTTAGCCTGTTACGAAAAGGTTATTAAACTCGCACGTTACAAAAAGAATACAATTGTTTATCGCTATTAAAAAGGCGATAAATACATTGCAGTTAAACGATGGAATCATTTACATTGTTATTACACCGTTTCAAGTCAGACACTTTGTTCCCGTCCTCCGTGTGTAACAGGTGATAGGTTTGTTCTTTGTTGCGTCACTTTAAAATTGCTATAGAAGCCGATCAAAGAAATCATGACACGGGCACAGTGTGACAGCCTTTAGTAGTAAAAATGTATATTAATTGCTGACAGTTTTTTTTAATTGCGTAGTGGTGTTTATGACTGGAAACGGTATTATTGCAGATTAACTACATCAAAAAAAAGGGTGTTTTTTTTTTAATTATATGTTTTTTGGGGTGTAGATTACGAATCTGAAATCCATTTTTGGCGGTCGGCATCGGAAAACCGATTTTTTTTGCAGTGCAACGGGTAACATTTTCGTCTTCTTTACCCGTTGCAGTGCAACGGGTAAGTTTCATTCAAGATGTCGTGCGCTACGTGTGATCTCTCGATGTGGCAATGTATCTCCAGATTTATGGACAAAGAAGACGAAAGTGTAAGTTATTTAGTGACTCATGGTATACTTAGTGACAAACCTCCTACCTGCCCTAAGTGTAACAGTAAGTCGTAAGTGTGTGTACAGGGCTACAAATGACGACTGGCAGTGTTTCAAAAAAGTGGTTCCGGGAAAGAAGAAGAAGGAAAAAGTTTGTAACTACTCCCGCGCAAGAAGGATTGGAACCTTTCTCCAGGGTGTAAGAATGCCTGCATGGAAAGTACTGCTTTTTTGCAGGGCATATCTGGAGAAGAACTTCAGTGTTACTTATGTTAAAAGTCAACTTAACATTTCAGAACACACTGCTATAGACTGGACCTCTTTTTGTGCAGAAATATGTGAATATTGGCTCCAACAGCAGAAGCCAATCGGAGGGCCAGGAGTTCAGGTTGAAATAGATGAAACAGTAATCAGCAAACGAAAGTACAACCGTGGACGTATGCTGAAGACAGTTTGGCTTTTTGGAGGGATTGAGAGAGTGGGGAAGAAATTCTTCATAATCCCACTAATCACGGAAGGAGAGGAAGGAACGGAACCTGACGTCGTGCCAAGATCTGCTGAGAATCTCGTTACTCACATTAAGCAATTCATTGTTCCTGGTTCTGTTGTTTATAGTGACATGTGGAAAGGATACGACTCATTAGGCAAGATAGGATACACGCACCATAGAGTCAATCATTCAAAGGAGTTTGTGTCAACAAGTGACACCAGTGTCCACACACAAAACATTGAACGTCTCTGGCGCGACGTGAAGGAGTGGGTTAAAAAGCCTGGTATTGTGCTCTATCACGTCAAAAAGTACATCGCCAGGTATGTCTTTTGCAAGATGGTGACTGAAGAAGCAAAATTTCATGAATTTCTCCTCACTGCTGCAAAGATGTACCCACACGACGGTAATAAGATAAGACCAGATCCACGACTGACTGACGCTTAATAAGAAAGCTAACCACGGTCATAGGCCTCTTGGGGAAAGGCCCGTGGTATATAAATTAAAGCCTTAACGCGCCTAAGCTGAAACCTCCTGGGTGGTGCGGAATAGCAGCCTATATCGTAACCTAACCTAACCTATGAATAGAATAGGCCCGAGAACGCTTCCTTGTGGCACGCCGCTGCGCACAGAAGCCCAGTCTGATACGGACCCATTAATACTGACACGTTGAAATTCCCCTCCCTATTAGAAAATCTCTGATCCATTTGAGTACATTACTTTCAATTCCCCAAGACTTCAATTTACGCAACAACCGCTCATGTGGGACACCGTCAAATGCCTTGGTCAGTAAGTAAGTAATATTGCAAAGTTCCTTTGGCTGACGTGTGCAATAGCATATGATAACATATGCTATTGCACATATGCTATTCACAAAGTTCCTTTAGATAACGTGTGCATTAGCTTGTAGCTTATAATGACATATCAGAAATATTCTTTGGCTATATAACGTGTGCACTAGCTTATAATGACATATCACTAATTTCCTTTGGCTGACGTGGGCACTAGCTTATAATGACATATCACAAAGTTTCTTTGACTAATGTGTGCACTAGCTTATAATGACTTATCACAAATTTCCTTTGGCTGATGAGTGATGTGTGCACTAGCTTATAATGGCATATTATGAAGTTCCTTTGGCTAACGTGTACACTAGCCTATAATGACATATCACAATAAACAGCTAAAATAACTAACTTATCACAATAACCAGGTAAAAATATATTCCTTTGGAGTTAACATAGGTGAAGCTACACTCTACTACAATTTATGGTCTTTTATTGATGTGCGAAAGGCAAGCAATAATGCAATCAGTGATTATTATCAATGCAGAAAGTCGTTCACTGATGAAACTCTTTGAAGCAGTTTTTTGCAGAGTTACAGCGGAGATGCAGTTTGCACTGCTCACATTCGGGAGCGCAGCCGCGCACCACCAATTTTGTGCACCAATAAGCCCTGAATCGAACGCCTTGGATCTCTCCGGACATAATCCAATCAGCCGCGAACCATTCGGCTTTGTCTTCTTCCGGCCTCGCATAAAACCGGCCGTGCACCACCAGGCCGCGGATCGAATCTGATTTCCGGGCATCATTAAATTACGTAGTTTTACGTTCACCGCATCTGAGGTTAGGTTTCAGATAGCATAGTTCTGTTCCAAAATTTATCGTCCTTCGTCAAGTGGCCATTCGACCGAGGGCTGGTTCGACCCACGGCCTAGATAAGGACGGCTTGAAGTGTTGAAGGCTACGTTCCGAAAGGCAGGAATCATGATGGTCCATTACATCCAGGGCAGTGGTGGTCTTCGGCAGGCGGCCCTTCACATTCTTCGGCAGGTCTTGCTTCTTCTCCCTTCTTCGAGCACTCTGGGCACCTGCCCCTGGACACTTTGAACTGAGGCCAATGTTCTCCTACATTGGACAATCTCACTGAAGCTGGAGTCGATAAGTCACTCTTTCTACGTCTCTTGCGGCTTGCTGTTGGCTCTGTTGCAAATGTCAGGAGTCCAGAGCCCAGTTCTTTCCAGTAATCCAGGAGACCAATCGTTCGGTGTCCAGCATTTCTATACGGTATAAATGAATTGATTGTGGCCATGTCTAGCAATTAAAAGAAGATCCGATGCCAGCATTTGACGTTTTTCTTGTTGATGCCATACTGATACAGCTGACGTAGTTGGTCATGCCTATCAAGCCCTCTTATCATGTGTTCATTGTAGTCTTTGATGGCGAGAGGATCCTTCACAATGATTTTTTTACTATTTTTCGCTAATGGGAAACTGTGGGGGTTTCAATTCCATGAAAGTTTGAAATAAGATGAAGTGCTTTCGAGTCCGTCCACTTGGAACAGTTATTCCATCTTGCGTTGTTGGGATGCAGCTATCAGTGGCATTTTCTTCAGAAGTGATCTGTATCACTAAGTGTTCATCATCGTTTCGTGCGTCGTTCATCGTGAGAAAAGAGAAAACACTGTAATGTTCTTTGTAGGTTCGTGGTCACTCTCAACATCAGCATTAGAGCTGAAATCACTTTCAATTTCCTCCAAGAGTTCCGCAATCTCCTCGTCCATTAGATACCTCCACGTCATATTTACCTGAAACCAAAAATATTTATCATTACAGCGAATAAACTGATCGCTCTCAAACCATGACATGGTATAAAATGAAACCAAATGATGATCATCTGTATAAAATTCATAACTGAAGCGCATATACGGAGTGTTATCATAAAATATAATTCATGAAAATTCAATTTTTCTATACGAGTTTGTTATTGAAATACGTAAACTGCCATATATCGGTCAATAAATATTATAAAATTATATGGAAGAAATTCGGAATATATATGACTAAAAAACATATACCGAGTATTCTCAATCGATAAAGCAATATAATATACAACAAAATTAGATCATTATGAATGAGTTTTTGGAGGGAGGGTTTAGGTTTTTCTAAACTGTGGTTGAAATTGAATAAGATTTTGCCGTCCCTCCTCCTTTAATTGATGGATGGTATTATATCGATTAGGTTGGAGTGAAGATTGTGAAGCTCAGATAGTTCATTGGGGTTGAAGAATGTCGCGCACTAGCACGGGTCTCCAGAAAATGGAGGCGGTCTAGACGCCTAACGATGGCTTTCCGTAAAGGTCCAGGAAAAAAAACTTGATGCTTCAGTGAACATTTACTTCATAAACCACCGTGAATCCTGCACGATCAGAAATAAATGTTCTCGCTCCTACTGGATGTCAAATACAATAGTTCAGGCACAATTTAAATGATTGTTTATGCTAATAACAAATTTTAATCGCGAACTAAGAGCACAAAAAGCTGCAGCGTTCTCGAGCCGCAGAGCACGTTCAGTTTGAATGAAGGGCGGCGTCGGTTCTGTTTCCAACTCGCGGGAAAATCCTCGAGGTTGGCGAGAAGTTTCTGTTTCCTGTTCCTTCGCGTTAATATTTATTTTATAAACGCGACAAAGAAGGAATGCGCCGATCAAAAAAAACATGTATCAGTGATGATCGTTAGAATCGACAAGACATGAACACGATGGAATAACAATATAAAAACACAGAAAATACAAATGATTCAAGTGTGACAGTTACAGTACATTGAAATGTTTATGGCATGAAAATAATTGAATTGTAGTGAAGAACTTGGCGTCTTACCCCGTTTAGATGTTCACTCCACGCGTTGTTCAGAAAATGACTCTATAGCTAGTGCGCGCTTGGCAAATGGTTCTCTGCTGTCGTTCTTAAGAAATTTCACAATATTTTTATGGTACGATTCAACATAAATAATTTTGACATTTACTAAACTTTATCATTTAGTAATTACACGAGTTTTATTCGTGCTCAAAATTGATGATTACCTAACTGTACACTTCTACAATGGTTTGAAATGAAATTGATGAAATATGAAATACATAATCGAGATCAAGATAATTAGGTAAGATATTGTTACAGAGGTCGATAATCACGAGTTTGAAGGTTTAATACAATTAATTGACATTCGAGAGAAATGCTAGTGCTAGATGTGAATTCGAGTCACTACAAGTTCATGTCATCATGTAACGTTGCAACCTCCTACCACCGGGACATCTCAGTCCCGCCTCAACCACAGGGATAAATTAGTCCTACTCACATTTATATATATTGAATTATTATTGGTGTATTACACTTGACGTAACACAGATCTATCCACTTACCAATACTTTAGCAGTAAACTTAAAAAAAATAGTAGCAGTTCACCGTATTGGCTAAAAAATACAATGGGCAAAAAACATACTCAGCGTATCCAGAAACCACTCGATGCTCAATGATGTTTGTTGCGGTGAAAACCTCACCAGATGCCAGATGTCGCTATATTTTGGTGCAAAAGTGTTTCTAAGGAGAGCGCAGCCGCGAAACAAAAATTTAACTCATAAACAAGCCCTAGCGCCAACGCCTACCCTCATAATGCAATAACTATACTCAGCCTCATTCCCTAGAAGCTGTAGGTAACTGAGTCTTCTCACCACACCAACTATAACGCACAGCTGCTTCACTCCACAGCCTGCTGCATCAAATAGTAGGCAAGGGCTGTGATGCCTCGGGTCGCCTGCCGAAGACCACCACTGCCCTGGATGTAATGGACCATCATGATTCCTGCCTTCCGGAACGTAGCCTTCAACACTTCAAGCCGTCCGTATCTAGGCCATGGGTCGAACCAGCCCTCGGTCGAACGGCCACTTGTCGAAGGACGATAAATTTTGGAACAGAACTATGCTATCTGAAACCTAACCTCAGATGCGGTAAACGTAAATTACGTAAATTAACGATGCCTGGAAGTCATATTCGATCCGCGGCCTGGTGGTGCACGGCAGGTGGTGGTCAAGGCCGGAAGAGGACAAAGCCGAGTGGTGCACGGCTGATTGGTGTAGGTCCGGAGAGATCCCAGGCGTTCGACTCACGGCTTATTGGTGCACAAAATTGGTGGTGCACGGCTGCGCTCCCGATGCCTCTAGCATGCATCCCTTTCT
>NW_025944782.1:0-646 GCF_000764305.2 Hyalella azteca | reverse complement strand
CTGTGCGGTACGAAGCGAAGTTTCGTGGCCAGGATGGGCGGGTTGAGGTCGCGGCGCTCGGGCGAGTACGTGTTGACGTTCCCTTCAAGAATCTGTAAATAGACGAAGAAAAAAATATAACTCAGTACTCACTGCAGTGAGTGACGGAGAGCGCATTTTCTCGTTGACGAAAACGTGAAGTCACGGACGGACAGACAGACGCACGGACGGACGGACATGACGAGCACAATAGCGCCTTTTTTCCATAAATGAGAGAATGCGCTAAAAATGTAACTTTAAATGTTTAGAGAACAAGGAAAGAGTAAAAAAATAAATGTTAAAATTTTAGAAAACAAAGAGAGAGCAAAAAATGAAATTTTCAAATTTTTGAGAGCAAAGAGAGAGTAAAAAACGAAATTTTCAAATTTTATAAAACATGTAGTGGAGTAAATTTTTTCCGCGAACTTCGCATAAAAGTCTCAAGACGGAAATTAAATATTGTGTTAACATTGAAAGTCGCTCGCTGTAGTTATAATTTCTGATAAACTTTACAAAGTTACAAGTATCGTGGTATGATATTTTTAGTATATAGTTCTACCACTTGTATACAATACAAGAATCAGTCCAATTGAAAACCAATAATTAAAACATAAATTCAGGAGATTTT
>NW_025944781.1:0-1412 GCF_000764305.2 Hyalella azteca | reverse complement strand
CTGTTCCACAGCAAAAGATTTTGCTTTCTGCCAAGTGTTGTTGCAAAGGCACCAGAATAAACCAATTATCAAAAAATAATAAATGGTTCTCATTGTTGGGAATGCTTTGGCAAAGATGAAGAACAATATTACCTCTTGCTTCGACATCGGGAATGCCTGGTTTGTTTACCGGGTTTATTCTTCCAACATGTGGTAGAAAGTCGTACATTACGCCGTCATCACCGGCCAAACAAAATATTTTGTAGCGCCATTTATGGGGCTTTTTAGGCATATATAGTTTCAGAGAACTTGTCCCCTTGAATGGCACCAGTTGCTCGTCAATGCAGAGGTTTTGTAGCATTGGATTTCTCTGAACTTGTTTTGCAAATGCATGTCCACCCTTTCAGCAATAGATGCTTTCTTGGCAGAAGATTCATAAAAGAACCCTGTAGCCATATCTAAAAAAAATAATTATGAGAAGAACTGCCAACCCTAAAACAGAGTTTAAAATGCTATGTCTATTTGGATGTTACGCCTAAAACAGTAATATAGTTACATTTATCTGTATTTAGGTGTAAAAAACACCGATTACCTTGATATAATGAACTGAACGATTTTGCCTTTTTGTGTCTGGTAATGAATGGTGCTGTCCGAACTGAACTAATTTGTACTAATCAAAAAAGGGTGTCCACAATAAAAATGTAAACGCCAAATAATTTAGCTAGACCTTTTATCACACATATGAATCATGCTCATCTCGCTGGTATTTTTTTTGTTGGGATAACTAATCTCTCTTGGAGTCCCTGATGGACAAAAGTTGGCAAGATGAAAGGTTGCCTGTCACGCTACAACCTCCATGACATCCGGTTGCCCATTGAGCACAATTCCCCTAATTGAGCAATGTGGCGGTGTCTGGCAGGGTTGGCAATGATTAAATTAAGTGATAGAATCACTTGATTTTTTATAAAAAAAAAATCGTGATTTTTTTTATTTTTTAGATTTTTTAATTTTTTTTGTATTTTTCATATATTTAAATATATCGAGTGGCAGTCTTCAATTTATATTGAGGTATTGTTATTCATGGTTTAGTATAAATGTACTATGAATGACAAATTGGTATATAAACTTGTTGCCTTTAGTGTGTATTAGGTTCCAATAAATTGAATGTTTTTGGTACAGAGGCATCAAGTGTGTAGGTAATACATTGTATGTAGCTAGTAGCTTAGGTAATTCTTATAAGGCTATAAGTAGTCTTTAACTATTTGACTATTTGTTATATATTGATTACAATTTACAATTTAATTGTGTTAGCTAGCTTATACAGGGTGGGGCAGAACTGATTGAACAGTTTTGAGGCGAAATAAAAGAGCAATGGAGGTACATAAAAAAGAAAGTTTATTTTCCGCAAGATTAGCATAACATACCATTTAAAA
>NW_025944780.1:0-449 GCF_000764305.2 Hyalella azteca | reverse complement strand
CGCCCCCCTTTCATGAAATGTCGTTAAATCATAAATCAACGTACAGATATGGCAGTGGTACCGTTGGATAGGGCAGAATGTCAGCTTTAAAAATGAGTATAAAAACCGAAAAAGTGAAAATTTTCAATTTTAGGGTAGACGCTCCCCTTAAATAAGGAACGGAAAAATTTAGCGGTTAATATAACAAGACGAACTATTTGTCTCTACACTGACCATGTTGCCATCGTGCGTCTCCTGCCTGTTGTAGTGGTTACCCGAGTCTTTATCGCTGACGCCGTAAGAGAAGACGTAAGGCATGCCGAACGTCATGTTCTTCGATGTTGTTGTCGAGTGATGCTGCTCAGTGGCAATAAGCAAATATTAAAAATATTCTAGGAATCCAGTGGCGTGAACTTCAAAATTAGACATTCATTGTCGTGAATAACTAATATGTCGTGAAACTAAAAATT
>NW_025944779.1:0-10297 GCF_000764305.2 Hyalella azteca | reverse complement strand
ATGTCAGTGTCTGCAAGCCTTTTTGTGATTACTGATTAAGTATTTTTTGTGTATTTTAAAGAATTTTTATCGTGTCCTACTCTCATTGTACTTTTAGCTTGCATCATTTATTTTTTGTTAATTGCTCATTGATTCGCGTGATTTTGTAGAGATTTTTGTTAATGATAACTCAGTGACTATCAATTATGTGGCTGGAAAAGTAGTCACCTAATTTTTTTGACTCAAGTATAAACTCGAGTAGAAATTAGCTCGTGTGTTTCAAAAGAAAAGTTGCGCCGAAGTCCTGATATGCGCTTGAGCTCCTAAAGTATATAATTTCTTCTCAATAGAAGTACACTCTGTACTGTTATTGCTCCGCTTATTCAGGATTTATTTTCGTTCATGCAAAACAATAATTATTTTCGTCATTACGAACGTTGGGTATGCTTCACGGGTTCATCAAGAGGCAATCGAGACTTCTTCTCTGCACCAAAATTTATATTGCAATCGAATTTGAATCGAACAAGATTATAAAATCAGCTAATTAATTCACACATACAATACAAATTTTTCTGCTTATATTCACGTTATTGTATTTTCTTGGTTATATTCTTGCACTCTGGTCGGGTACATTTAAGTAGTTAGATTTCAAAAATCGATTTTTGCAATGTTTCGTGGTTGTGGTGACAAGAATAACGATAAAAGTACTGCAAAAACGTTGCGAGATCTTCCACACTGGACTGCACTTAGTTTCCTTATTTGAAAACTCCTTATGTCACGAATGATACATCCGGTAACTCTACCACTTAACTGCAATTGCAGAAACGACAATTCAAACACAGTAAAATACATCGGTAATTAGACTGCAGTTAATTCTACGTCTTGGTAGCTACAATAGCGTCTGTTATAGGTCGGCTTACAGTGAGTTGTCACCGCCAGATCGTGCCATTATCGGTACTAGCACTCCCATATAATGGCTCCTGCCCTCACGTCACGCTCATGCAATACGCACATGTACGAACTGATTTAATTTACTGCACGTGCACGAACTGATTTAATTTACTGCACGTGCACGAACTGTACGATTTAAGTGTTGATGAGTTTTATAGCACAACGTTCGGTTCTCGGTGTCCAATTCACTCTTTAGGTGAAACTATTGTAGATATGCATTATGTACAAAATTACATGGTAATTCGATGCTATTAATTCGAATATTAGCCAAGTGTGCTGCATCCAACTAAACAATATTGTACATTTCAATGAATAATGCAATGAACTACTCCAGCCTACATTTATCGTATAACAAAATTCCAGAAATTGAAGGAAAATGGAAAATAAGAGATTATTTTTACTTTCGGATTTTAGAAATCATACTTAAAATTAAATAAAAAGCCTCTAGAGTTCCAGAAGTGTACTCTTTTTCTAGATAATCATAAATTTTTATTTAAAATTTCTCGAAGTTTTGCGGTAATTTTTAATTATCAAAAACTTCGTCATATATGAAGTTTGTTCTGAAATCTGGAAAAGTCTGAAGTTCAGTCCCCGCCAATGGATTCACGTAAAAATTAGCGGGTCCGCTTTTTATAAAGTAACACAGATTTTGCTCAGTTCAACCAAGTTTTACCTACAAATTCTAGCGTATATGTAGCACTCGAAACCATTTCATGTTCTATGAAGAATCTTCCATACCGAAGACTTGGAAACAAGATTATCTCGAGGTTCTCAAAATTTTATTAACCAATTCTCGCCATTTGATGCATCTCTGCGACAGAGCGTGTCCCAGATAACCGGAGGTAATTGGACGCTGAGATGTTTTTTGCACTCCGTCCGAACGAGTTTTATTTGTAAAGTCGCTTGATGGCAATTGTGTTAAATAACCACGACGTTCGATCAGGCTAATATGGAGCTGTGTTAATTGCGAGTCCTGGTAAAAAACTTTTGACATAATTTGTGGATCGGGATCTGAGGGATCTGTGCCTGATCTTAGAGTTTAGAAACGTCGTGTGGTCACCGATGCTAGAAAAGGACAAAAATTTAGTTGAAAGTGTTCAAAAGACGTGCAACAATGATAATTACAGGCTTATTGGCAAGTTTTATGAAGAAAGATTAATGATTAGGACGCTTTCAAGTTTATGTTATCGACATCTCCTTGGTGACTTTATTGAAGTATACAAGTATACTCATGGTTTATACAAGGTTTCAGAAGGATCGCTAAAATTTGAAACAAGATCCAATACAAGGGGCCACGGCTATAAACTAAACAACTGCGTTGTAACACATCCATGCGACAAAATTTCTTCTCGCTTCGAGTCACCGACATGTAGAATATCCTCCCTAATATAACATCGTTGACGCTCCGAGTATGAATGCGTTCATGAATAAATTGAACGATGCTATGAAAATAATATATGTTCGGTCTTGAAATGCCTGGCACCCTACGGAACTATAGTAAAAGTCCAGTGATGATGTACACCAAAATCAGTTGAAAAGATTTTGTTAATAGGCCAGTTTTTAGATCTGTGAACAAGTCACGATAAATACAAGAATCGGCAACAGGCATAAACAAGCCTATTTCTTCAAGCCGAAGATGCTCTGTTATGCTATGCTTATAGCAATTTTAAAGCTTTTCAATTTGTCAACCGAGGGTTGAAGTTTACCACAGGTTTGAACGTCAGGATCTTCTTTGGATTTTTGCTCAAAATTCCGATCATCATATCTGTATGCATTTTATTATCAATAAATAAATAAGAGCTATCATGCAACATCCTTTGCGATGCGCGGGTAATGCTGGCGAGTGTATTCCAATCCGTTATCTACTAAGAGAAACAGCAGCTATACCTATTCTTGATATTCGAATAGTATCGACGATGGTTGATGGATCCTTACGAAATTGAGCAATAATTGATCAAGATAACAGTCTCTCATCCCATCAGATGTCCACTACTTGATTCGCAGCATGTTCGAACATCAGAACTCTATATACACGCGGTCAAACGCAACTTCTTCTAACATTTAGGATTATTAATTTATATCATGACATTAAATCTCGGATCATGTTGTTAATTTTGAAGTCTGTTCTTAATGCGGACAGCGACGCCGAACAGGTCTGACCTCGACCACAGGTCTCGAGGGCAGATAAAGCGCGACCTTCAGAGTCTGCAGGCATGGAGATGCAAAACAATGTTCCTTCGATAGTTCCGGCATCCTGCCGATGAAATATACCTCAGGTATTTCTTACACTCGCTGTTTGCTTCCATATGAGCAGGAAGAACCTGTTAAGTTATCGGTGTGAGATGATTGTGGACTTTGATATCCATATCCATATCAAAGTCCACAATTATCTCACACCGATAACATAACATATTCTTCCTGCTCATATGGAAGCAAACAGCGAGTATAAGAAATACCTGAGGTATATTTCATCGGCAGGATGCCGGAACTATCGATGGAACATTGTTTTGCATCTCCATNTGGACTTTATTTGTGCGATATCTCGCACGCGATGCCTTCGTATCGTGGGCTTTGAACGATAAGGCCATATCGTGGTATTTGAGCGCTTCATTGAAGCGGGAAAATTTAGGGGAAAATGTGCTAAAGGTCTAAATGATATCTTAATTTGAATCAGTAATTGTGTAAGAAAATGCAGTCGGCTGCCATGGTTGGCTGGTCTCTAGTCGACGCGCATTTCCTGCTGTTAGGTGTTCAATAGAATGATTTAAACGATTTAAGTTTAATTTATTTAAACCGCAAATCTAATTGACGCCTTCCTGTGGTTTATTATAACGTTTTCAGTGTTGGGATCCCTCACTAGTTCAATAAGTTATAAAGAAAAGGACGAATTATAGGGCGGATTTTATACCGTAAATGTCCAGCGGCAAACGTTATTTAATCAAAATATAACTTAAGTCATCACAGTCTTCTATTTCTTTTAATTAAACCTGAACAAGCTGTTCGAAACGTGAAAAAGTTTAATTACAACTCCGTAGATACTAGAATAAAGAACGTATAGCGGACCAGTAATTTGTTCTAATAAAGTACATCATGTAGGCATTTCAATATAATCCTCGCTTTGATGCAGTCATGACTCTAGACGAAGGTTTAATACTTCTCGCTGAATTAGGCGTTCCCACTGCTACAACTTTCCGAACTTTTGTACTGTTTTACCACCATAAAATCAACAGGCAGGCATATAATAGAAATAAGAAATGACATTTTGCCAACTAAGCGACAAAATGTCATATTTTTACAGGTGATACTGCAACGTTATCCTTGCTGTCTTAACAATATCCTTTTATCAGTGTCTATCGCCAAAAATTCAACTATTTGTCATCTAATAGACATAAAAAATTATTGTCCACAGCTACATTGCGGGGTGCTTTTTTATCGCTAATAGGGTAGAAAGTCTTAGAAATTCACAAGCTCGGCATTTTCTCTTCGGACTCGCCACATAATATCAACGAAAGTGAGAAGCCCTGCACTCTCACTCACACGTAACTGTTGTGCTATATGCTACCCAATTATATATTCTAAACAATCATTGCAGGCGCTTCTAAATTAGCTTCTAGTAGAAGTATTTTTACATTTACAGAATAATACGCGAATGGCTGATCTTTAGAATTTTCTTGGTACTTATTATTTTGCCATTATTTTTTAGATAAATTGATGAGCTTGAAATTAACTTCTTCCACATTGTATTCCTTTTTCCGGGTAAGTGTGATATAAAGCGATTATGGTTATCTTCATGTTTAGTGGAGTCATTTGTGAGCAGAGCTGCCAAAGTCGCTGGAGGCATAAATTTATAAAGCGCCAAAAAATATAATTTTTACAAAATTTATCTCAGAATCTACAATAATTACTAACAATCGCTTTTTCCACAGTCTTCTCCACCGTAGTTCATCCAATTCAAACTCAACTGGTGAAACCAGATTATTCCTTTCGCAGTTTCCAAGCGAAACCTAATTCTAAATTATAGTACATCCAATCTTTGATATTATTTAGCTTTGATATTTTAGCTTTAAAAATAGAATAAACGACGTTTTAAATCGGTTGCTTCACAATGTTTGCTTTTAAAGCGTTTACAACGTTTGCCTTACTAAAAGGACAGAATTCATGCGAATTGTAGTGCTATAGGCTCGAATGCCTGCATGATGCTGAAGCTTTCAAAGTTGAGGTCATTCTTCGGGAGCTCGCGAGGAACTTTGGCCACACGACTCTCATCAAGATCGTACAGTCCTACTCGACTTTGGCCTCAGTTAATGTAAATAAGTATTAGTCTCAATTATTGCTACCAGCTTTGACTTAGGGCTCAATTATTTTAAACTGGTATTAGCTTCAATTAGTGCTGTGAGCTTTGACTTAGGGCTCAATTATTTAAAACTGGTATTAGCTTCAATTAGTGCTGTGAGCTTTGACTTGGGGCTCAATTATTGTACATTGGTATTTGCCTCAATTAGTGCGGTCAGCTTTAACTTGGGGCTCAATTGTTGTAAACTATAAGTATTAGCATCAATTAGTGCAGTCGTATTCGAACCAGACCTCAACTAGTGTGTTTTTAACGAACCTTGATTTCTTATATGGAATTTCTTCGGATTGAAGAACGGTTAACTATGAGCAAATTTTTATTTCGCGAGCTAATTTTGACGAAGCTACAATGTTTACTTAACCGTGGAACTCTTCATGTAAATTATCAAATTCTAAACGCATATTTTCGAGCAGGTATAGTAAACGGCATTTACAAACTTCCGGCTGTAATATTAGCATTGCCGACCTGAACATGTTTAATATTATTTGCTTGAATTGAATTCAAACCATTATTTGAAACCAAAAATTCAAATCGAATAACTGAGTACCCAAGATCTGTGACGCACTAAATAAAATATTTGAAATAAATTTCCCGTTCACTGCAATGAATTAAATGAATAATTAATTAATTATTCAATTCATTATTATTCATTAATTAATTCAATAATTAATTAAATGAATACCCAAACAAAATTTAGAGTCGCCCCAGCTTCTGGTAATCCAAATCAGAAGCTGACGCGTCTGTAAATTTTCACTGGGTAGTCGCATGCTCTAGCATATTTTACATGCACGCCGATGATTAGTCTATTTTAATTCTAATTGTGTTATCAAACTCACTCCTGTAAAGCAAAATTTTCAGCAGGCGCTCGAATTCACACCTTAATTTGAATTTAGTTCATGTGGTCGAACTTATCTTAAGCTTCTTGTTTTTAAATTCTCTTTTTATACTCAAATTCATTGCGTTTAGTCAAGTACACCTGAGCGATCGAATTCACAACATGTATAATTTCAAAAACGTTATCGAAATTGGGGTA
Source organism: Hyalella azteca (assembly GCF_000764305.2). Lineage (NCBI taxonomy): Eukaryota > Metazoa > Arthropoda > Malacostraca > Amphipoda > Hyalellidae > Hyalella > Hyalella azteca. The sequence continues at coordinate 3,983 of NW_025944779.1, read as the reverse complement.
ATAAAGTCAAGTTCACTTCATTGTATTAAAATTCATTAAAGGGTGAATCGTAACGGCTTCTTGTAGTAGAAGTCTTCCAGTTGTGTAGAAGTTATTTTGCATAATCAAAGTCACTGCAAAATAACAAGGCATCATTTCCGCTGTGATGTGGTATGTGGTGGGGGAGCGCAGCCCTACACCACAAATTTAGCTCGTAAACAAGCTGTGGTGGTGCCTGCAGTTGGGCATGTAGTTGGTACCGTGGGGGCAAGCATCGCTAATGCTTATATTGTTGAGCAAGTTACGCATGATATTTTGGGGGGCAATTCAGTAAGATATATAAAGGCTTCCTTACAAGAAAGCGGTGTAAGTTGTGAGAACGAACTTCATAATTTTTAAATATTCTATCCCTTTTTTGTCGTGCACTAGCTTCTTTCAGGGCTCTTCTCCGTAAGAAGCTTCCAGAGCCAAGCGCGTGTCGGCATTCGAGATATCACTAGACAATCTGGGTCGGCAATGTAATATCATATTCAAATGCTAAGAACGAATTTAAATGAAAATTTGAAGTGAATATGCAGGTCTTCTAAAATGCAGGGCGCTAGTTGAAAAAATCTCATAACGATGAGCAAGAGCGAGACCGTTTTGCCCGTTGAATTCTGCCTTCCTCGATCAATATTGGTACCGACTTTATTCTTATTAGCTCATGCAACTCAAATGGAACGAATGCATGTGCTCCAGCATGATAGTCGCTAATGATCTCTGAAAACTTGTGTCTTAGTTTATTGCATTCAAATTGCAATTGAGGTTTCATCGGTAACTAGAAGACAGAAGTTGTCATCAATGCATTTTCTTTTAATATTATTCACTGGATGAATATTGAAATAATGTGAAAACATAATTGATTTACGGTCTTCCAGAATGAGATGTTACGACTTGGGATCGTAAGATAAATATCTAATTGCCTCATTTTTTTGTGGCCAAAATCTCTGAAGAAAGTTTGATCGCTGGGCTATCAGCGTCGGTTGCGTCACTTGGCTGGACTTGGTGGGGAGACGAAAGATATGGCGACAACTTCTGGTTGTCCTTCCCAAGACAGCCTGTCTACGGTCCCCAATCTTTAGTTGAAATTATAATTTCGATATCGTGTTAATTGAACATCTAAGCATGATATCATCAGGTAGCGTAGAGAAATTTTCGGAAATACCCGTCCGAAAACAAACCACCGCGATTGCAAGATCTCACCTATGCAGACTCCCGTATCACTTTCTTTCGGCCAACTGTACCTACCCGAACCAGAACTGAATTTTTTCCTTTATAAGTTACGGCGTTGCTTGTCTGCAAATGACTTCTGGCGAAAGCGGTGGCCAAAAAAAACTAGCAAACGGGCCTCTCGCTATTATGCGGACCAGTTCTATGCAGTCAGCCTTCAGGGCTCGCAGCTCTCTACATAAAATCATCTTATGATCGGTAGTCGCTCAATCTCTGACAGCGGGCCTCCAGTAATTCGCCTGTGATTTTGCATTTAGAGGCACCGGATCTTACAAATTACCATAATCCTTATTTATAGCAGCTCTGTAACGTAAGAAATATTTTATGCATGGTGCTCACTACATAATATCAATTATGACAAGGTCTTATAACCTGTTCGTCTCCACCCAGTTGTTTTTGCCACGTGCGAGATCGCAACAAAGAGTTGCGGCGTACGAGAAGTAAAATATTACTAAGTATAGAAACTGTAAGACGATGAGTCATTGCAAAACATGAACAACACCAATAAATCAGCTCCTGCTTTACCGAAATATATATCTCATGGCATTGCAGAATTTCGCCGCAAACACAAAATGAGGCGGATTATTGTGAAAATTGTGGAAATTGTGTTACCGCAGTTGAAATAACTTCAAGATTTCATCCCGGCACCAGACGGCAATTTTAACACATTTTTATCCCATATATCGAGGCTCAGTTTAGTTCTAAAAACCAATCGAATAAAGCCAAAAATTATGTACAGTATAAAAAACGAACAAGTAATTTAGTTAAAGTAATTTAGTTAAATGGGAATTTAGGAGCTGATCATGAATAATCGTTACCTAGATGTTCCACCGTATAGAAAAACTGTACTGAGAAAAAATTATTTATAGATTTCTAATTAGGAACCAAAAGTAATTTCCGCCACCCAGTATGATGGCTACTCGGTTACAGTTGTTTTTTTAGTAACCAATTGTGTCTGGTATGCGGAATTTTGAAGTTTTGACGGCTGTCAAACATTTAAAATACTTCGACGAGCGTTGACTTGCAAAAAGTTATCTTTTTGGCTACCTCCTGTTATACAAAGAGCCAAGAATATTTTGCATATAGAACAAACTGTGTAAAGTACTGTTCGTGTTTCGAGTGGATACATGTTTATTGCTCGCGTTGCATAAGAATATGTACTATGTTGACAAAATACGTTTTTGATATGCGAACTGTATGTTTATGATTTAATTTTTTTTAGTTAATATTGATTATTACAGCAGCTGTGCTTACTATTAATTACAATTTTAGGATAATTGCGAGTTCAGTTACTATAACTGAGCAGCTTAATTGTACCTATTGATCTTTATTGATATCCATGAACGTGCACTTCTACACGCCAATTAAATTTTGTCTAAAAAGCCTACTTTTTTCAAAAAGCCTACTTTTCTTTCTATCTCAGAATTTTTGACGAGCCTTTTTTGAGTCCTGACACGAGCTGTTAGCCCGCTGACCTTCAAGATATCCGTTAGCTCCTCCTGCTTCGAAAGCCACTGCATGTCTGTTGCTCTCAGGTTAGACTCTCCATGCTGTGAATACAATGAGTTTTTTTGCGAGTGTTCAGTATTTACGGATAGGTCAATGATGTGATGGGAGTGTTTCCCCCGTAACCGGACCGGCTGCTCTATAACAATGATAATATAAACCGAACTTTTTACTGCTTGCCGTTCATATAATAAGCCTCTGAACTAGAATATGGTGAACATGTATTCAGTACAGCCATGGGCCTATTTCTTCATTGCCGACACTTCTATTCTTAGCACTTGTTAGTCGTATTTTAGTATTTGATAATAATGTTGCTGTGTATTCGATAACCTACAATTTTGAATATCTACACTTCTCAGGTATTCGCACTATACTTGGAACCACGCAAGTTTCATTTCAGATTGGCAAAGACATAACTGAAATTCCTATTAAGGAACGTAACGACGTAATTGTAATAACTTTTTAAGTAATTACTTGTGTTCTCTTTACCACAAATTCCAGGCTTTAGATCCTACTTCTATATCTAAATGATGTTTCAATGCCTTGGCAAAAACCATCGTTTAAAAAGATCTATTGCAAAATATATACAGAAATTCACTCATTTATTTGAATTTAAGATTAAGCGACTAATTTGAAGTCAAGGAAAACGAGTCTTGGTCTTTATAGCTGATCAGATTACGGCGTCAAGTTTTTATGGCAACGTTTTTCCAGCCAATTCCTATTCCATTTAACATAAAATCCACGGTTTTTACAACATGCAAAAACGATTATCCGAGTTTTCCGGGATTATACTTTTTCTGCCTAACGGACTACTGCAAACGGACTCCGATTCTTCATTTCGTGCCTCGGAAAATTGAGTTTAATGACCAGCCGAACGCGGATAATAATTGCTGGTTCTCGATTCTAGGGATTTCGACGACGTTTTTCCTCTAGTGTTCCACATTGTGAACATATGCCCACATTTTTTATAATATATTTTTAGATTTTAAATTGTAAACGAAGCCATCATGTAACCCTAAAAATGTTATTATTATTTATATTTTTAAGAAATCCAAAACAGTGCACAAAAATTTTTGTGCACTGTTATTTGATTATTTTGATTAATTAAAAAATTGTTTGGCCAAAGACAAAAGTGCAACTAAAAAATTTGCTGCTCCTGCACATTGTGTCCAGCACGCTGTGCTGCGCATTGTACCAATACGCTGCATCCTACACGTTGTATCCTGCTC
>NW_025944778.1:0-701 GCF_000764305.2 Hyalella azteca | reverse complement strand
TATTGAATAATATTATTTATTGAAATGAAATTGCTTTGTTGCCATTACATTCTCATTAATGAATGATGTATTGAATGTATGAATAGTTGAATACTTGGGTAATTGAGTGCTTGAATAATGAAATTTGTGAATGACTAGATGCATTAATAATTGAATTTATGAATGGTAAAAATCTTGGATAAGTAAATGTGTAAAAAATCCACAACATGAATAAATGAATGTCGAATAATTGAATGAGTGAATAATTGAATTAATGAATGTATTGAGAAAAACTTCAATTCCTGTATCATGATTCCAAACACGAATTGTGTATGAACTTTACACGGAAATCGTTATATTTCTCATCAGAATTGATCATTTCGTTCGTACCTTTCCTCATTATATTCTTTTAGAAGCTGCTAAATAAAAATGTTATATATAACATATTAAAATACTACCTATATAAATAAATTCACCACTTTCATGAATGTGCATTTCAATATGAAGTTACATCAGAATTGATCATTTCGTTTGTACCTTTCTTCATTATATTCTTTTAGAAGCTGCTAAATAAAAATGTTATATGAAATAATAAATTAAATCTAGGTATATAAATATATTCACCATATTTCATGAATGTGCATTTTAATATGAAGTTACAGCTCAAGTTGTGTGCTATTCCATACTTAGTATATTTCGATACATTATTTAATTTTGCATTC
>NW_025944777.1:0-11104 GCF_000764305.2 Hyalella azteca | reverse complement strand
ATAAGCAAAATGAAGATGACCTGTTTCCGTGGCTTGCTCATGTTGAGCGAAGAGGAAGAAGTGCCACAATGACACTGATAGAAAACGGAAAAAGTGTCAATGTAATCAAACACAGGAAAAAAAAGTATCGAAATGTTCCAAACAGAGGGGAAAAATATAACGTATTCAAGTTGGCTAATTATCGTCAAGCCAGATAACTGCACAGTACATAAGATAATTTTTTTCTAACAAACGTTTCTGACGAATAGTTTTATTAAATTTGGAGGTATTAATCTGTTTTTGAACGATAGAATTTCTGGTATATTTCTGGTATTTTGAGCTAGGCAATCTGGTATTCTCGCAGAGAAAAAACCTGGCAACACTGCTCCCAAGACAGAACGCCCGTTAGTCTCCGTTTTAACATCACTGGAGCCACACGCTGCCGCTCTCATGATCTCATCGATTTAGTCAAAGTTCAATTCTCTCAGAAGTATCGCCGTTTCTCGAGATAGTGTAGCGTAGGAAGGGCAGCTTTACATTTTAGGTGGATTCTGGCGTAACGTCGATTATTGTGCTTACAGGTTCTGATCAATTTAAAAATATTACGTAGGTACGCAATATTTTGCGTAGGTACATTATATTGCGTAGGTACGCAATAATATTGCGTAGGTACGCAATAATATTGCGTAGGTACAATACGCAATAACCATCGTACCTCCACCAGGTACGATGGTTATCAATTTGATTAACCAGCTTAGTGGAGTCAATCTCGTCTCGTTATTCGCAAATTTGTTGCAGGATTCAAGCAGACCATCTCCCGTCTTTAGGTATAATAATTTCGTAGCAAAATAACTTGCTCATCGGGAAAATTCTTGACGAGGGCGTCTAGAACACTGCGTTTCCTAGGCACCGACTACAGATAACCGGTATGGGAATTCTCTTCAGTGAATGGAACCCGATTTGTATTCTTCAGCTCGCAGCCAACTTCGAATGAATTGTTGGAATACTTCAAAATGCGGTTTCGTGCAAATCTTCCGACACTTTAGCCCTGGGCGTATATAGGTAAAATAGACATTAGTCTCGAAATTTATTTTGTATTCATAATGTCCTGGGACGACATGGGTTCGAAAACTTCTCAAGGATAAGATAGAGCGCTTGAACCTGTTTCATAGTTCATCAAACTGGTAACCTCTATTTCAGGCAACCTTGTGCTGTAAACAACAGCCACTCTGTTGCGCAGTTAGTCTCGTTCTCCATTGCGTTGACGAGACATTACTGCTTTGGGAGCGCAGCCGTGCACCCTAAATTTTGTGCACCAATCGGCCCCGCATGCCTAGCAAGTTTCCGGAAGACCACCAATCAGCCGCTGATATTAAGAGCTTTACACCTCCATACATGGGTGCGAATAGTCTAGATTAGTATGATCGGACGAGCGAATAGCCTCGAGGGGAATTTCTCCGACCGCGGACCTGAAGAAAAGATAACAGCAAGCGCAGTACATTGTAATTTAAACTATTATGATTGATACAGTAAATTTGAAGTGGTTTTACTGTAAGAAGCTTTTAATCGGAATCCCTAAATGAAAAGGCCAGCCTCTCAAGGTGCGGGCGTCGAGAAGTCTGCCCCTTGCTCGGTACACGCAAGGCAGCGGTGACAAAGGCTAAATTTTGTGCTGGTCTCGAAACGATATCACGTCATGGCCATGTACAGTCGACTATTCATTATTCAAGTGGTGTGAACGTCAGGGAGGCAAGATCACCGCATCTTGTTGTTACTTTGTCTTCAGTTGCGCCTGAAACTGCCGCCTAATGTCTTCTTGCCACGTATGGAATGTATGACGTCCCTACCCTGGGACGCATATTTGTACTCTACAAATATCTCGACATCCTTAATCATGCATGGCTGTAACATCGGGTTCATTTCCAGACTGTTTACTTCTTCTCAAGTTCTCAAGCGTTTGCGTAACTAACGGGTAGATCTGCGCAGTGATATTTTGTCTTCACGGACTACGGTAGCAGCACACTTCCTGAAAGCTGGCACCGGGGATTTGTCTGCCTCGAAGTAGTTGAACAAATTGGGACGATTGTCGCGGCGGTATTACTTTTTAAATAGGTTAACGTTGTACAACTTCGGTTGTTCAACTTCGACGGGAATAAGCAGGCTGAAAAATTATAATAAAGCGTATAACTACAAAAATATTAATTTCAATTGAATATAAAAAAATTGATTTAGTCATGCTTACAATTGCTCGCATGGGTGGCCTTATGACAAGGCCAAAATGCGCTGTACCCGCACTCGAAGAGGAATCTGTGCTCGTGCACCCCGTTTATGTGGTTTTTCATTACGGCCTTCCTCGATGTCGTGTAGGTGCACAGCGAGTGCGGGCACGCATAAGTGGTGGGAGATGGAGAGGCTCTCCGGCGACGTTATTTTTCTCTTAATTATACGGACATGTCAGGCAAACTCTTGTTTTCGATTAAAATTTGACAAATAGTTTTAATTAGGAACATTTAAAATGATCGATCAAGATAAAATGACCCACTGGCCTGCACATCTATATTTTATCAAAAATACAACGAATCGTAATTATTATCAGTCTCTCCAGGTTTTACGCCTTGAAAATAAGGAAATTACAAGCACGTGACTCTTCATGCGAGGGGGGACGGGGCTCTGGCAGCCGCCCGCCTCCTCTTGGCAGAGACGGAGGGAAGGTCGCCCTTTTTTTCTTCCCCCGCACTACTGGCCAATTTAATAAACCTATATTATCGACGAAGTGGGAAATTGTGAGGTGGCGAAGTTTTTCTTGGTAGATTCCCACCATACTCGATTCGAGGGTGTACTGCCAGCCCTGCTCCGTCAGCCTGCGAATCACGGCGAAGATGGAATTAAAGGTCCTTAAAATGATTCCAGAATCATCTCCGCTCCCCCCTCCATTAATTGTAAAGGTCTTTTCAGCCCCCTGACGGCCCGTACGCTAGTATGCATACGTACTCCCGTAACTCCCAAATATTCATGAAACTAGAAGGTGGAATCATTTACATCATACATTATTTAAATGTATATTAATAAAAATAAAAAAACATACATTAAAAAATCAAGTCACAAATAGTCACTCAGAGAAAAATCTCTCTTTTTTTTTCGTTTCTCAAATGATCTAGATTTCAATAACCAAAGCTTCGTTCGAAGTTTCCCTGTATTTCAGCCATTTTCTGGACTTTCCTTTCTTGTTCTTGGCGTTCCAGAATTTTTTCAATACGTTCTCGTTAATAAATATCAGTAAAGTTTTTTTTTCGTACTTTCTTCATTTACCTCCTCCTTGAGCATCTCTGTGAGGATGCATATATTTGATGAAGACTCCTTGATGTTGTCCAGACGTTCCTTTAATAAATTACACTACATATCTATCTTTACAGAGGTTTTGGTTGCCTGACGACTAATCTTCTTACCCTCATCTTCTGACAGTTGAATGTACTCGTCGGCGTGCTTTTGAAGAACGCAGAGAATTTTTTTGGCTCGTTTTACTGCATTCTTGATTAACTCTTCAAGTTCAGATGCGTATTATAGATCATCCTTTTCAATCGATTTATCTTGCTTCGCGAGCTAGCAGATGTCCAGCTGCTCTCATCATCGTACGAGTCTTCCTCTTCAAGTATATTGCATGTTGGCGGACTGAACTAGATTCGCCACTGCATCAAAGACGTCTGTCTGAGTGCTTTCGGGCCCGAAGACGTAGTCGCACGGCCCGTTACCAGCACACTACGAAGGAGATGTTCACCTTGGTGTTGACATGGTCTGCTCTACACAAGACGGCGTGAAGCTGCAGATTATGGCAGTGCGCGCGTTGCCCCAGTGTTGTCTGATTGGCACTGAAATAGTTTGTCTTAAAAAGGTAGTTCACAACGTCTGCGCTTTTTTGCTTATTGTTGTTAAAGGTTCAAGTGGTTCATGCCTCGAGGCCGACTTTCAACGAATTCCTGCCATATTTCACTCATTATACCTTCTGGAACTGTGCTGTTGAGGGATTGACCTGTTCCTGGAATTCTATGCATTGATAGAAGTCTAGTATAAGGTCAGGAACGCTGCAGGATGCGCGTGAGTTTAGAATCACGGTAGCTGACGAAGGATCTGGAAACGCACAAAATTAAGGATCTCAAGTATTCTTCTGAGTGCTTTTAAATGAAGTTCAATATTTTTTTAGCTCGTTTTAGTTTGTTTTTGCTGAGATCTATGAGTTCGGCTGCGTATTCTGCATCGTCGTGCTCGATCCTTTTGAGGCGATTTACTCTACTTCGAGAGCTCGTTGCTGATGTCCAACTACTGCTCTCCTCAGAAGAGTCGTCTACCGATTTTAAGTTTCCTGGTTAGACACAAGTGTTACATTGTCCAGTTTGACGTGGTTAACCTCATTATCCGCGGCTGCTCCGTTTTCTTAGTGTCCTTGTATTATAGCGTTTTGGCTCCTGGACGAATTCTGATCCTTGTTATTCACACCATGTTCTACTACCGTTGAAGTTACGGCTTCAGGTACTCTGCTCACCTCAGCATGGTCTTCTAAATGCTGCTCGGCCGTTAAAACTTCTTGAGTTGTTGATTCAGATATGGTAGGTGCAGTGAAACTTTCAGACTGTACACGAGATGTAGTTGGATCATAATCAGCCAATTCCGTAGTATTTAAGTTATAAACTTCTTTCAATTTTTTCAACTCTTTTTTTCAACCGTAGTCCAATGGGGGTTCGTCGACTCTGCGTCGATCTCCTCTTTAAGGCTATCTGTTAAGAGGAAGATATCGCAAGCAGAGTCCTTTACGTAATCCAAATTTTTCTTGAGTTATTCGATGGTTATTTCTATCTTCTAATTCTGATGTAATTTCAAGCAAAATGCATCACTCTTTAATTTTGATTGCAGCAGTAAACATCATTTAGAAAAGTTCTTTTATGCGTTAAAAAGTAAGTAATATTTCATGTCGTGAATTTTATTATCTGCTTAAAGATACCATTTTTCACACAATTCCGTGTTATTTGATTCATCAGTATACATTTTGGACAAGAGAAATAAACTTTGAGAATACTAGTGCCCAGACTCTGCCGTCAGAGGTGCACTAAAGTGTTAATCATAGGCGAATAATAAATAGGCGGCAAATGAACAGCTAACGGTCGGTAACTGCTGAACATAGGTAAATTTTCAACGGGTGTGATCAGTTCGACTAAGTTTTATTAATGGGCAGAAAGAAGGCGAATATAAATTCAAAATTCATTTTCTTCTGAAATGAACATAGCAAAAAGTTTAGTTATAAAAGTTTAATTAAATCACATTTGAGAGAAAAAATCCTAATTTGTTTATAATACAGTTTTCAAGAATGACTTATCCTGGAACTTTAATGTGGTAGACGCGATGAAAGGCTCGTAGCATCTCTGTAGGTCACGTATCATTCTTGTATTCTCATTTGTACGCATCATATCCGTCTCATTTGCCGCATCATATCCGTCGTCCGTCGTCCATATTATGCCGTCATTCATCGTCAGCGCCCTGATCGTCATATTCACTACAAGGAATCCCTCCGTACGATATTGACAGCGTGTCATTTCTAATGTTAATTGCGCAGCGGTAGTACTTAAGAAAGTCTAACCCTAACACTAATAGATGGTCGTCGTTTTCGCCAACCAAACTTGGGAAGACAAGGGGCATGTTGTGGTGCGTGGCTGGCACCAACACCACGGTTCCCAAGTTCTTCTCACGCACACTTACTGTTTCGGTAAATTTTGCCAGTTTTTCTTTGGGATCAAAAATAGTTTGTAAATTTAGTTCATTCATTAATTCGTATGACATTATACTGTTAGTACACCCGCTATCAACAACCGCAGCAATTTTTTTGCCCAAAATTTAGAGGGATAAAAAATCGTTCAGTCTTCAGTTTTCCATTCGTTTCTTTTGGCGAGTCTTCTTCATCTTCGAATAAGTTACGGCTTGTTGGCCCTAAATTAAAATCGTACGTCATGTTCCTTTCTTTAATCTTCATTAGTGACTTCGAAAGCAATTCGTGCTGCTTCTTTATTTTTATCTTCGTCTTCGCCTCTGCATGGGCGCGGCGAGATGCTGCGACTGGGTGCAGGCCGGCCGCGGCGTGCAGCAGCGTGCTTCGGTTTGACGCTCTGCTCCTTCTCCGGCGACGCTTCATGTAAGGGGAGTGCAGCCATCAGTTTCGCAGTTTCCGCAGCCTCGATCCGCGCCATCGTGCGCGGTGAAATGCGCGGCGCTTGCTGCGGCGGGGCGTCGTCAGCCGCGTCGTGACGACGGGGTCGCACGGCTTGCTCCTCAGGAGACGGTGGAGTGACTAATATCACTGGGAGTGCAGCGCCCCCAACTCCTCCCGCAGCCTTCTCCTGCACATCCGCGTTGTGATCTTCATTCGCCNTTTTCCAGAATCTGAAATGAAATTCCAGTATTTTCCAGGCCTGGAAAATGAAAAATCAAATTTCAGTACTTTCCAGATTTTCCAGGATCGGTACGCACCCTGTTACAATTCTCACATCGTTCATGGTTGTCATGGTCAGTTTCGACTCGGTTCCTCTAATGCCTAATTTGCCAAACAAATCCTTATTCATAAAACAACTAGAAGAACTACTATCCAAAGCTGCATTAGTTACCAACGAATCCTTCATATCTTTTACTCTCACGATTACAGGCACCACAGGACCTGTCTCTTATACACATCGGGGGCGCGTTTAACAGCATCATATCCGTCGTCCATATTATGCCGTCATTCATCATCAGCGCCCTGATCGTCATATTCACTACAAGGAATCCCTCCGTACGATATTGACAGTCTGTCATTTCTAATACTAATTGCGCAGCGGTAGTACTTAAGAAAGTCTAACCCTAACACTAATAGATGGTCGTCGTTTTCGCCAACCAAACTTGGGAAGATAAGGGGCATGTTGTGGTGCGTGGCTGGCACCAACACCACGGTCCACGGTACCCACGTTCTTCTCAAGCACATCTACTGTTCCTGTATATTTGGCCAATTTTTCTTTATGATCGAAAATATTTTGCAAATTTAGTTACTTCATTAAATCGTATGACATTATAGTGTTAGTACAACCGCTATCCACAAGCGCAGCAACTTGTTTGCCCAAAATTTAGAGGGATAAAAGCAATCTGTCAGTCTTCATTTTTCCATTCGTTTCGTTTGTAGAGTCATCAACTTCGAATGAGTTACGGCTTGTTGGCCATAAATTAAAGTCGTAAGTCATGTTTTTTTCCTTGATCTTCATTAAGGACTTCGAAAGCAATTAGTGCTCCTTCCTTATTTTTAATCTTCGTCTTCTTGGCTCGTTTACTTTTTTTCCCTAGTTTCTTCAATTTCGTGTAATCGGATGAGACCTATGCAAAAGTTGATTTCACAAATTCCGAATTGAGCATGAATTCGTCGAAAGTTAAATGCCTGTGATCAATTTCTATATCTTCTACGTATATTTTCAAGAAATCCATGCCGAGGAGAATGTCAAACGAGGCGTTGTCATAAACTTAACAAGGGAAAATTATCGGCGAATTTTCAAATATTCCTGGAACTAGATAAAGATCCCCAATATGTTTCAGCTTATTTGTTTCTCCGCTTGTGGGTTTGAAGCGTCTCATTAAATTTGTGAGTCCACATTTGTCAAGAGTTTCTGATGACATGGACGTGACATCACATCCAGTGTCTACAGTAGCTTTTATGATGGTCCCATTTATGTTGGTCTTGATTGCACAGTTTTGATCGATACCCTTGGGTGGTCGAGTTATTAAAAGGCCCAGAGCACCAAGATTGGAGCAGCAAGCTGTTGGCCAAATGCAAAAAATTCTATAGGCAAAATTAGCAAGGTAGCCGGCGGTTAAGGTACAGTGGATATTGGAGCAGTAAGTTGCGTGTTCGAGACTTTCATCAAGATGTGAAAATCTGCATTGTTCAGAATCGGCAACAGTCGTTTTAGTCTTATCAGCAGTAAGTTGCGTGTTCGAGACTCGCATCAAGATGTGAAAATTTGCAATGTTTAGAATCGGCAACAGTCTTTATAGTCGGGCCTGTGCTGGAATGTGATGCAGATGAGAGGGAGCGACTGAGATTGAGGAGAGTGATAATGGATGAGAGGAGTGAGAAAGATGGTGTGAGAGAACGGAAGACGCATGGATTGCGATGATAGCGGGTCTTTCAGCAGGAGTGATTGCTGCCATGACTGAGAGTGTAAAGCGATTTTTAGAAAGTGCATGGAGAACGAGGGAGAGGAAGAGGTTGGTATGAGAGAGGGCATAAGGAATCAAGCAACAACAACAACAACAATAATAATAATAATAATAATAGTACTGTAATAGGGCATGAAATTTTTTTGGGGTTTGAAGGACACCAATATTTGATATGAATTTTGAACTACAATTCAATAAGTGGAATAAAACAATAAATAATAGACCAAATAACTTTCTTCTTGAACTTCTTTCTCTTGTTTTCATTTTACTATTAACACAAACTTTTTTTACCCCTCTTGCCTATGCTATAATACATTCTATTCNCAGGATCTCGCTTTGAAAGCACAGATTTTACCGAAACATCAGTCTTACAATTTATCGACACTACCTTTTGATTTACTTCAGGATCAGAGGAAGATAGCATACCTACTACGTTAGTTACAGGCCAATCTTGCTCCGAACTCAGAAGAAATTCAGGGCCAGTTTTCCATTGATCGAGTGACAAAAATCTAGTTACGGAAACTCCTCTGTTAATGTGATCAGCAGGGTTCAACTCCTGTGGAACGTGCCTCCACTGATTTTTAGGTGATCAAGAAACAATCAGCGATACTCTATTTGCCACAAATCTATGTAATCCGGGTTCTTCATTAGTTATATATTTCAACACAGTGGTGCTATCAGTCCAAAAATACTCTACATCGATTTGCAATTTCAGTTCACGGTCAATAATCTGCTTTAGAATAATTGAGAGTCTTGCTGCATTCAACTCAATTCTAGGTATGGTCTTCAAAGAAGTATTAGCGAGCGGGGTGAGTCTTACCTTTGCCAGGACCGGGGCGATGCTCACCGTCGCATTCTGCGCGACCGACCTCATGTAGGCGATCGCTCCATATGCAGTCTTACTCCCGTCACAATAGTGGATTTCGCGCCTTACACTTTTACCAGACGCGCAAGCACGCGGAAACTCGTAGCCACGTAGTAGTTCGAGGTTTGCAGACCATCTTCTCCACTTCTCAGCAAGGTTATCAGGCAGGGGGTCGTCCCAGTCTAACTTTAATCTACAAGTCTCCTAAAATATTACCTTGCCAGGGATGATAGCAGGGCCTGAGATACCAATGGGGTCATAAATGTTAATAGTTGAAAGAATGCCTCTACGTGTGATAGGGTTTTGTGTCAGATTTACCTTAAATCCCAGAGTATCTTTATCCAAGTTCCATTTGATATCCAAGGCCTTCGCTGACTGTTGGCGTTGGTTCAGTAGAGTCGCTTCTCCCTCGAGGTTTCCCACATCTGCAGCTGGTACCGACTTTAGCACATTTTCATCATTACTAACGATGTCTGTCAGATGAAAACCACCCTTGCCCAGAGCTTCTCTTACCTGACGAAGGAGAATTTCTGCTTCAGAGGCATCATTAGTTGATAGCAGTAGATCATCAACATAGAAATTCTCGTTGATAGCTGCTTTACATTGGTCGCTCATATCGTGGTCTTCGTTTACCTTTCTGAGAGCGAAGTTTGCCACCGAGGGACTGGACACGGCACCAAAAACGTGGACCGTCAGCCGGTACTCCACAGGCTCGTTGCTCAACTCGTTATCTCTTAACCAGAAAAATCGGAGCAAATTTGTCTTATCCTTAGGGACTTTTACTAGACAAAACATTTTTGCGATGTCCCCCAAAATTCCTATCTCACCCTGTCGGAATCTTATCAACACCCCTAGAAGGCTATTAGCGAGATCAGGTCCTGGTAGCAAAATATCATTCAGTGATTGACCTTTAAATTTTCTACAATTTTGTTCTCAAGGTCTACATCGGAAATCTTAATCCTATGACAAAATGAAGAGGCACCATTCAGAGAAGGACCGTTTAAGGCCCAACCTAACCTATGCAACGAGGCGAACGGTAAATCCCTATCACCATCGACAATGGACAAAGTTTTAAGCATTTCCGGGCGATTCATTCCTATCAATAGTCCTATTTCTACGTCAACAAAATTAAACGGAACACTTAACATAACATAACATAGTGACGTCGGCGCTGAAGTGTAGACCTGATGTGGCCTGTCGCCGATTCTTTTCCTTTTCGTGCCTTGTTCACAGAAGATCTAATATCGTGTTATTTGCCCGGATCTTTTCATGACTGGCGATAGTTTGAGGTAATCCAAGCCCCTTGCGAGGTAATCCAAGCCAGTAATATCTTGCTCATTGGGAACATCTCTCTTAGTGAAGGGCCAACTTTCATTAGCGTACACTACAGGAATCGTGTCCTGCAAATTATAATCCAAGTCAGACAGCTCAACATTATGGACAACATTAGCACTTACACAGGGTGCGTACCGATATTGAGAAAAAAAATTCCAGGACTTTTCCAGGACTCTCCATGATCATCAGTATAATTTTCCAGGAGTCGTATACGACAGGTTTAGCATGACTGAAAGAGTAATCGTGAATATTCTATCATCTCCTAAAGTTGATAACTTAAACTAGCAAACGTGTAAATGCATAGAGCGGGCAGACACAGAGGATCAAAAATGACACAAATCTAGAAATCAAGCCCCCACTTTTATTATTATGAATTCAATAGTGTCAAATCACAACAAATATTGAATAATGCACTCAATATTGCACATGATAATGTCAATAAAGTTCAGAACATCTTCTTTTGTTACAAAGCTGGTTAGTTCGGCATTGGGGTTGGCTTTTATTATTATTATTATTCCACGAAGAGATTGTCGTGGCATCTCGTTCAGATCGAACTTCGAGGGCACGTTACAAGCGGCTAAAAAAACACAAGATGATAAAAACAGATGGCATCTATGCTAAAACAGAGGACATATGCCAAGACTGATGACGTCTATACTAGAACAAATAACACCTATGCTAAACCAGTAATATCCATGATAGATT
>NW_025944776.1:0-253 GCF_000764305.2 Hyalella azteca | reverse complement strand
TTATAATGGAAAATAACTATACACGACCTTTATTAATATTCAATTATAAGTTGATAAAAAATTCACAAAATGTTTAAATAATTAACAATTGCTGATATGGAAATAATGTCGGAAAAAAATTACGGGAAAGGTCATGATAATGAATGAATTTTGAACAAAGATAATCAAAAATCTCGAACTGCTGCCAAATAATGAACTGTTTGAAATGCTAGGCATTCACTTGCAGAATACGTGAATACGTGCCATTTAATTA
>NW_025944775.1:0-1201 GCF_000764305.2 Hyalella azteca | reverse complement strand
GATGCGCCACGGCCCGGACAGACATTCCCGAAAAAAGGCTTGAGTACACGAACGGGAATCCATTCTGAAGGTTCAGAAATCTTTTAATTATAATAGTATTAAGGGACGGCAATAGCTGTATGATTATAATGTGAAAAATATGCGTTTAAAAATTAATTTTTAAAGACAACACTTCAAAGGAATCCAGTGTCTCCGATGTTACACATGTACAATGAATTTCTAATTTTATTATCAAATATTAAAGAATTAATTTTTTAATTTTATTTATAAAATTTTTTTTTTAGTTTTCAAAATTATTTATTCTGTCAATTGATTCATGCATTGTCCCCAACTTTACGCAAGTGTGCAAAATTTCAGATCGATTGGACAGGTAGAAGTGTATTAAATATCGATTATAAGATTTGTAGCAGACGAAAACATTTTTTCAATTTTTTAATATCGAAAATAATTTTTTTTTAATTTTCAAAATTATTTATTCTGTCAATTGATTCATGCATTGTCTCCAACTTTACGCAAGTGTGCAAAATTTCAGTTCTATTGGAGAGGTATAAAAGTGTTAAATATCGATTATAAGATTTGTAGCAGATAGACAAACAAACAACAAGTGAAGTTAAAGAGAAGTGTTGTAAAAAGAACGGTTGAGGGGGTCAACACAACAAACCGATATGTTCAGTCCACAAATCGTGTTTATTAAATATTGTGGATTGTTTTAAATAGAGAAATACCTGGCCATAATATCCATTATTCCTGCCTCCCAACATGGCATTGGATATGAAGACACATAGCCCCCTGAAGGGACTACCGCCATGACACAGCGCGTACAGCACAGAGTTGAGCAGATCGGAGCCACGGTACATTGGCCCCCGGGTTACTTTCTCTGCCACGTCCTGTGTTATTCAATAACAAACAACTTATATTAAGGCTCTATTGTAGAGACTTAGATTTATTTCCTTGTCAAAATTTTGCCTTTTGTTACACATTTACCACGTTTTACTAATGGAAAATGAAGAGAACATATACTAGGCGTCGTCCTGTAGTTCGCTAGGGGCACACTGTTGTTGGCAATGGACATGTTTTCTTCAAACACGTTGTGCTTCAAACAATAAGCAAATTATACCTCATCCATTTGGGAAGTTGAATATAACTACAGTCTACATATTATCATATTTAGATACTTAACTGAATAGCGAGCATCAGTCGC
>NW_025944774.1:0-1753 GCF_000764305.2 Hyalella azteca | reverse complement strand
GTTTGTTTGTTGTGGATGTTGGTGTGTGTTGTGGATGTTTTTGTTTGTTGTGGATGTTTATGTTTGTTGTGGATGTTGGTGTTTGTTGTGGATGTTTTTGTTTGTTGTGGATGTTTATGTTTGTTGTGGATGTTGGTGTTTGTTGTGGATGTTTTTGTTTTTTTGTGGATGTTTGTGTGTGTTGTGGATGTTTGTGTTTGTTGTGGATGTTTATGTTTGTTTTGGATGTTTGTGTTTGCTTTGGATGTTTGTGTTTGTTGCGGATGTTTGTGTTTGTTTTGGATGTTTGTGTTTGTTTTGGATGTTTTTGTTTGTTGTGGATGTTGGTGTGTGTTGTGGATGTTTTTGTTTGTTGTGGATGTTTTTGTTTGTTGTGGATGTTTATGTTTGTTGTGAATGTTGGTGTTTGTTGTGGATGTTTGTGTTTGTTGTGGATGTTTATGTTTGTTGTGGATGTTTATGTTTGTTGTGGAAGTTGGTGTTGGTTGTGGATGTTTATGTTTGTTGTGGATGCTGGTGTTTGTTGTGGATGTGTTTGTTTGTTGTGGATGTTGGTGTTTGTTGTGGATGTTGGTGTTTGTTGTGGATGTGTTTGTTTGTTGTGGATGTTGGTGTTTGTTGTGGATGTTCTTGTTTTTTTTTTTTGTGGATGTTGGTGTTTGTTGTGGATGCTTTTGTTTGTTGTGGATGTTTGTGTTTGTTGTGGATGTTTTTGTTTGTTGTGGATGTTTGTGTTGGTTGTGGATGTTTGAGTTTTTTGTGGATGTTTGTGTTTATTGTGGATGTTTTTGTATGTTGTGGATGTTGGTGTTTGTTGTGGATGTTGGTGCTTGTTTTGGATGTTTTTGTTTGTTGTGGATGTTGGTGTTTGTTGTGGATGTTATTGTTTGTTGTGGATGTTTTTGTTTGTTATGGATGTTTGTGTGTGTTGTGGTTGTTTTTTTGTGGATGTTGGTGTTTGTTTTGTATTTTGGTGTATAGAATAGAAGTGTCGGCGTTGAAGACATAGGCCCATGGCCTGTTGCCGATTCTTGAACTTTTCGTGACTTGATTCACAAGGGATCCGGCTTTTGGAACCCGATCTTTCCATAGCTGACGATTGATTGAGATAACTGCTGGACTTATTTATAATAGTTAACTGCATCGGTAATAGAGATAACAAATATGTTGGATGTTTGTGTTTGCTTTGGATGTTTGAGTTTGTTGTGGATGTATGTGTTTATTGTGTATGTTTTTGTTTTTTGTGGATGTTTGAGTTTGTTGTGGATGTTTGTGTTTATTGTGGATGTTTGAGTTTGTTGTGGATGATTGTGTTTATTGTGGATGTTTTTGTTTATTGTGGATGTTTGTGTTTGTTGTGGATGTTTATGTTTGTTGTGTATGTTTGCGTTTGTTGTGGATGTTGGTGTTGATGGGTTCGAGTAGCGGTGAAAAGTTTGAAAGGGATGTTTTCACAGTGCATTGAACCACATTGAACGCGACGCACCTGCAGCGCTGTCATCATTTGGCCCCACGTCAGGAACCACAGGAGGATTATAGGAGGCCAACAGCGGATTATAGGAGGCCACAGGTAGATTATAGGAGTCCAAAGCGGATAATAGGATTCCAAAAGAACTTTAAAAGGCCACAAACGGATTACAGGAGGCCAAAACTGTAATGTAAAAGGCTTAGGGTTGGAACGCTGCTGGTGCGGCCACACGTGACCGCTATAGGTCCTCACGCACAAGTGAAAAAACAGACGAAATTCAGCCGA
>NW_025944773.1:0-1694 GCF_000764305.2 Hyalella azteca | reverse complement strand
ATATACCGAATTCTTCGTATGAACAAATAGAATGTGAGTACCAATATATTTGATCAAAACGATGTGCATGCCTTACCAAACTTTACACTTACTTTCATCTTTTTTTATGTACAAACGCACAGAGGGAATGGAAGCATATGAAGTAGGTGCTTAAAGCAATTGCCACCGCTTAGGCATATTCGCTCAGAAGCAGGCGGATCTGCATCCACCTTCTCCTACTCAGGTTGTCCCGATTATCCCCCCAAAACATAACTGAACGGACCTAACCAAAGACCTCATAGCCTGCAGAAGGTGAAGACTCGATGTAACGTGAGAATGTTTGGCCAGATGCGTTTATGCTATACGGTGACTTTAAACTTACGATGGCTGCGACTCCAAGCAGTGCGGAACTGGTCTAATTTATTGTGCGCCAGCGTGGTCTACGGTTTCTATCGCTGAGGCAGTGAGGCTGAGTGTAGTTTTTGCTTGCGGAGTTTAGACGTTAGCTGCTGATTTATGAATTGAATTAATTTTCAGTGCATATGCGATTTAAGCAATCTTGTGACATTGATGCATGAACTAAATTTAACGGGAGTTTATATGAAAAATATCTAATTTAAAGTAATGAACTAACTAGAAATTTTTTACTTATTCCGCATTTCCGACCGGTTCCATATTCGACGCTTTTCCGCTCGGTGGCGGAGGTTTGATGAAGCGTCGATGTGTTTTGTATGCTGAGTTCGGATAATGCTGAAACTTCCTAAGTAAACTCTACTGAATCCAGGTGTAACAAGTGGTCGTCGTGCGGCTACTCTCTCCCCTTCAAGCCGGTAGCAACAACAATACAATTTCTGATGAGGGATGGCCCTTCCTTCTAGATATATTTGCTTGTTATGTGTAACTTTTCTCCCTAAGCCTTACCCATCAACGCATCAAGTCCACTGATTTTTATAAACAAGACTACAGTCGTCTTTTTCCCATGCAAGAGGTCTAACTACACAAGCTCACAAGAGAGGAAAACAAACAACTGAATTTTATTGAGTTCATCAGACAGGTTTGAGTTGCAACATAGTAGGAAAATATTCGATGGCATCAGAGACATTTCAGTGATTTCACTGGCTAGAAATAAATTTTGATATCTGTTCCGTATCAGAATACAACTTTTGTTTGTGCATAGAGTAGGAAAATAAATTTTTCTGGTTTATCCCACTAATTTTTCCTCATTACTCAGGTTTGTGTGAGTGTGATTTAAAAAAATATACTTCACTCAAGTTATAATTGAAAGCTTATCAATTTCTCAAAAAATCTAAGTTTTAAATCAGTGATCTCAGTTTTTGCAAGCAACTAGTATGTTATATAGGAGAGAGAGGCTTATAAAATTAGTTAATTTGAATTTTTAACCGCATTTGCATTTCTATGAATGGTAATTTTGTCTAAATTTATTTATGCACAAGTGCATACAAATACAATATTTTAATAACAACTCATCCTGAAAGAGTTTCTCTGAAGTTTTGACCAGATCTCAATCTATTATCTATATACAGAGGTGGGCAGTAGCGCTCTACATGTTGCGGGAGCGGCTCTACATTTAAGGCAATGTAGCGGTAGCGCCAATTTCGGGTTTAATAAATATTGATGGTTATTAATTGTTGCTGACAATATGTAGGAAATTATAAATACTAAAAACATTCCAATACACAAACAAGTCCCAAACC
>NW_025944772.1:0-351 GCF_000764305.2 Hyalella azteca | reverse complement strand
GACCAATATCCATTTTAACGTCGTCGCGATCACGATACGACATTAGTTAATCAACGAACGGTTTATGCTCTATTCATTGTTCTTCCTTTATTCATGAGGCGATCACATTCATGCTCATGTCGCCCTAGACTCGACTCGCCCTCGACTCGCCCTCGACTCGCCCTCGACTCGCCCTCGACTCGACTCGCCCTCGACTCGCCCTCGACTCGCCCTCGACTCTCCCTCAACTCTCCCTCGACTCGCCCTCGAATGCATGGTCTCGTTTCTGCTCTTTAACTGCTCTCTCCTCCTCTCTAGACTCTCTGCGAATGACGCTCTGCCTCTCTTTTGCAGCAGCCATTTTATCGATTG
>NW_025944771.1:0-30070 GCF_000764305.2 Hyalella azteca | reverse complement strand
GTAGGAAATTTAATATTTTGGATTGTAAGCACCAGTCTCTCATTCCGAGCATAATTTCACCTTGAATTCCAAATCAAGTCTAATTTATTCTAATGAATTGTAGTATTTACCAAGTGGTAAGACAAGAGCCTTGAATTTTTTTGCTTGAATATTTCATCTGCAAACTTACATAGTTTGATTAGATTTGAAATGAGGCTTTGAGGCTGATCTTTTTGTATATAGGTGCCAAACTGCAATTATGTATAACAGTATATGGTTTGTCTAAGATTAATTATATACTTGGTATACCAACATTTATAGTTGGTCTATATTTCTGATATGTTGTTAATAATGTTAATCTACATCTGTTGATGAGTCAGTCTTCAATTCAATTACGCTAAAAAAGCACTGTTCCCTAACATAATAATAAGTGGCAACTAATAAATAGGCATGTCTCTTGTAGTTGGTACTACAGCTATTATAATAAATCATTCTAAGAAAGAATAGTCCATGGACTGAAGATTGATCATAGTGGCAAAGGCCATAGAGCAGAGAGTTTTCAATCTCTTCCTTAAGTTTGATTTTGAGTCTATAAGTAGACCAGCAAACTCAGCAAAGTATCATGGATACCAGCATTATTATTTATAAGATATTGGTTTAAATTTCAGCCCCTTGGGCCCTCAAGCAAATGAGGACATAAAAATGAACTGATTCTGGAAAAATCTCTGGTTTGCCTGGGAGGCTATGACTTTGCCACTGGTTAGTCAATTGGTTAGTCACAACTTTATATGTATAAGGTGAAGTATGGGATACACAATAAAGTGGAAAATAACTTTAAAAAGTGCTCTTCCAATTTCTTTTTTCAGCTATATTTCACTGTTATTTATGAATGAAGATGGATCTTGAGGATACTAAAACTTTTGTTGGTATTTATTTCAATAAAGAAGATTGGCAAGTTGTTCCCAGAATTTGGTTGTTTGAGGAAAATGCCAGAATTTACACCTATTGGCCTGATGTCGGTGATGTTGGCACGTTGGCTAGGCTGTGCACTCCTGTGCAGAAGACCTGGCGTTCTTATCCAGTGCAGAAAATTGTTGCAACTTCAGGTAAGCCGCCGTATACCTGTACTCTAATTGGTACAGCTTATTTCTGCCATTGAATTACTACATTTTTTCCACTTGTGAATCAATTTTCTATAGAAATATTGTTGGAATTTTATGCTGAAAAAGTATAAGAATGAATTATAATTGATTAAATTCATTAAAAATTATTAATTGATTTCATTTAGCCAAAAGTTGATAACTCTAGTTCTGCTTTGTAATTACAACCATTTTTAACAAATGATAATGTCACAAATACAAAAGTCTTCTATTTTTGTTAACTTTGGGTGACAGAAACAATGAAGGGAGTACATGTTTTTGTTCATTTGATATCTGTCTCAGTGACACAGCCTGATCTGTGGTTACTTGTATAATTTAAAATGTCTAATATGAAATTAATGGTATAATGAAAGAAATTGTCAGCAGCCAAGTTGAATAAAATTTCTAATTACAATTCTAAGAATGAGGATAATTTCTGGGTTGAAAATAGTTTATTTAGTTATAATGAGGCAAATTTTGTTGTAATTTTATTATAGAGGACTACAAACGAACTGAACACAAGGTGCTGTGTGGCCACATGAGCCAGAGGCAGTCTTCAGAGATTGAAGTGGGTTCCCGCAAACATAAGAAAGGTAAGATCTGTATATGTCAACATGTTCATGAATTGCTAAATTCCTTACTATATCATAAGTTTACTTATATTGCATGTTAACCAAGAAGTTAAATGAGAAGAAACATCCAGTCAATTTACCATATTTTTATTTAAAGTAGTACCTATTGTTGATCAAATATAGATAATCTCTTAAGTGTTTTTCAAACTGTGATAAAAGCCTTATTATGCTGTATTGATGAGTTAATTATGAACAAATGGGTTTGTTAGTGTATGTTGCTCCTTGAAGTTGCTTACCATATGTCATTATTTTAGCACTTATTGGATGAAACTCTGACATTGTATAATAATCTACAGTTGCCAAACCTGGCATAAATTAATTGCCTTCCAGAGTTTAAAAAGCTTTTCTGAGGGGTCATTAGGAGTGAAATATATGGCATTATAATTTATTAAATAATATTGTAGAAAGCATTAACAAGCAGAAGAATGTGCGTTTTGTGATGCTTGTTTGAGTAACAAGGTATAAAAATTGACTTGTGTAATCAAAGAAGAAATGTACGTATGTCAATTACGGTATCTACAGTCAAACTTCAGAATGGAAATGAATAGCATTTGAAATTATCCCATCTGTGTTTAAACTGGTTATTCATTTTTATTATTCATTTTAAGGGTAGAATTTCCTGTTATACTCTTGTTTTAAGCCTTCTTGAATCCTATTAGGGCCCATCATATGTACTAGTATCCATGAACGTCCATATTATAAATATACATTATATATACGTACTATTATATATTATATTAATCTATTACTACTGTATTATATGTTTTACTAAGCTATAATACTTAGTCTATGATAGTACATAGTACATATTGTTAAATAGGTATGTTACATAATAGAACATATAGGTAGTAGTTAAATGTAATCCAAAATGACTTTAGTCCAGTAAAATATCTGCCTTTGAGAAATGTGTCATCAATTCTAAATATCTCTCATATATTTATACGCAAAACACGTCAATAATATGTTTATAATTACAGCCATTATTTTGAAAACGTAATATTATGGGATCAAAGACCGATTTTATGTTACATAGCTGTATTCAAATCAATTGTGATACTAATCAATTGTCTATCGGTAGGTATTAGAATTATGTTAAATGAGTTTGTGTCTTTTGGTCATGCTTTGAACATGCAATTAGTAACGAATTTTTTAATTTCTATTGTTATGGATTCCAATTAATTCAATTTATACCTATTTTGTTCTTGTATTTTTAGAACACTCTTTGCTTTGTTTTCCTTTATCGAGGAGACCGCAACTGACTTCACTTATTACGGGATAGTTGATTTTATTTGCTTCAACTAAACAAGCTAATAAGGAAGCTAGGCTTGAAATTCGTGTAAAAAATACTCATTGAGCCGGTTTATTTGAAAGACAATCATGATTTTGATGGATTAATTATTCAATTATTTATTTATATGAATTTTCATGTTATTTAAGTATTCGCCTGATGTAAGTTGGAACATTTTTCTCCTGTGAAGCTCGTCTGGACAGCAGCCATGTGTCCCGACCCCGCGACAGCGACTCCAGCGACGAATATCACTCGGCCAGAATAAAAGTCTCGGGTGAGTGGTAGGAGCGAAACCTTAGAAAAATAACAGGTCGCATTGATACCCCTCTTTAGCCCTGCCAAACTGGGTAAAGATGACCCACACAGAAGCGAAAAGTGCATCGCTATTTAGAACAAGACTCCTCATTTTTCTGTTTGTTGTACATTTCAATCTTAATTTGGCGTTATTAAAACATGAATTTTTTTTCAATTTCCAATTTATTTGCTTAAATCGTATATTATTGATGTATGTGTTGCACAAAACTTGTTTACTTGGTGAGGTGACCGGGTGGTTGAGAACAGCAAAACTGGACCAGTGAGTTATGGGTTCGAGACCCGCTAGGAACCATGAAATTTCTCGTCAAGACCGGCGAGGTGACCGGGCGGTTAAGCACAGTAAGATTGGATTATCAAGTTGCGTGTTCGAGACCTGCAGCAAGCTGTGGAAATTCCATGTGGTTCGGAATCAGTATCATGTCCCAATTTTCGACACTGATACTGTAATTAATATTAGATGGCAGGATTTACTTGTTTATACACGTCCGTTTGATGACGAGAGAATTAGTTGATTTATATTATTGGTGGGTGGAATTTTTCTTCAGATGACGGTAGATTAAAAAGGCAAGTTTTTTAATCTACCGTCATCTGAAGAAAAGTTCCACTCGCTGATAATATAAATCAACGAATTCTCTGGTCATCAATCGCACGTGATACTGTTATCTATATAAAGGGATAAGGTATACTGTTATCTATATAAAGGGATAAGGTATACTGTTATCTATATAAAGGGATAAGGTATACTGTTATCTATATAAAGGAATAAGGTATACTGTTATCTATATAAAGGGATAAGGGATACTGTTACCTATATAAAGGGATAAGGGATACTGTTACCTATATAAAGGGATAAGGGATACTGTTACCTATATAAAGGGATAAGGTATACTGTTACCTATATAAAGGGATAAGGGATACTGTTACCTATATAAAGGGATAAGTATTTTTTGATGTCACTCGACTTCGACATCAATATATACTTATATATTTTGTTTCCTTCCACCCTAACAATTATATATTTTGTTTCCTTCTACCCTGCCCACCCAGCCAGAGCGCGTATCATGGCTCGGCGACGCAAGCAGCGGCGCTTCAAACTTCCAGGCCTGCTGGACCGCGGATCTTTTAGTCCAGTGATACTGTTATCTATATAAAGGGGTATAAATACTTATATATTTTGTTTTTTCTCTACCCTGCCAACCCAGCCAGAGCGCGTATCATGGCTCGGCGTCGCAAGCAGCGGCGCTTCAAACTTCCAGGCCCGCTGGACCGCAGATCTTCTAGTCCAGACCTGCCATCGTTCCCGCGTGAGTACGAGAAGACCTTGTGAATGATGAATAATAGGTGAATGCTTGTTGAATTCAAGGATAGTTTGTGGCTAAAATGTTGTAGATGAATAAATAAATGCCTGTTGGCGAAAGGATCTTCTAGTCCAGACCTGCCGTCGTTCCCGCGTGAGTACGAGAAGCAGACTTTGTGAATTATGCATAATAGGTTAATACTTGTTGAATTCAAGGGTAGTTAGTGGCTAAAATATTGTAGATGAATAAATAAATGCCTGTTGACGAAAGGATCTTCTAGTCCAGACCTGCTATCGTTCCCGCGTGAGTATGAGAAGAAGACCTTGTGAATAATGAATAGGTTAATACTTGTTGAATTCAAGGGTAGTTAGTGGCTGAAATGTTGTAGATGAATAAATAAATGCCTGTTGAACGAAAGGGAATTTTGCTACTGAAGATAAGTCATAGCAGAGCTTAGTAGATTATGTAGTCCTCCCACTCTACATCTACATCGCTGGCGTGCTATGCTGGTTTTTCTGAAATATTCATGTCGCATTTTTTGTTACATTGCATAGAAGAAAATTCGAATTCTTTCGGAATAAAATTCTTCTTTTTAAAAAAATTATATCCTATTGAAAATATGATATATATGAGACTACAAGGACTCCCATCGATCGTTCAAAAAATTATTATTTCGAAATGTTTTTTTCGCACCTTCAAAAAATTTGATTATAAACTATTTTTCTTCGTGAATAATATGAAGCATGTGAATCAATTGTTTAGATAGCATCGTTTGTTACATCAGACCCATCGCAGCTGATGCATCTGCCCGGCAAGATCAATCGTAAATCTCCTGAATTTGGCCAAACCCCGTAAGTGAGCTCATTATTAGCGCATTTTCTCATTTATAGAAAAATGCACTATTGTGCTCGCCATGTCTGTCTGTCCGTCCGTCTGTCCGTCTGTCTGTCTGTATGTTCGTCTGTCCGTCCGTCCGTCCGTCTGTCTGTCCGTCCGTCTGTCTGTCTGTCCGTCCGTCCGTCCGTGACCTCACGTTTTCGTCGACGAGAAAATGCGCTCTCTGTCACTCACTGCAGTGAGTACTGAGTTATATTTTTTTGTCATGTGTGGGAGAAGACTCAGAAAAATAATTGAGACATTGTCCAAATAGCTGTACATTTTTTGCCCATGTTTAGGTTATCCTGACTAAGTTTGGAAAGAAAATGGGCGTATCATAGATACGATCGATCTCTACTCATGCTGTAATATTCAGGGGTCATTATTTCGGCAATATATTGCACAAATAGTTTAGTTTTGTTCTATTAATTTAGAACTAATAATTTTGAACTAGTGATTAACTGACATCTTGAATTATTATTTTTGTGTTTTGTCTATTTTTTTACCTTTTAAGAACCGCGTTTTCACTTTACATGACTATAAACTTAACAATAACTTTGAAAAATTCGTGATAATATTCGAAATTGAAAGTTCTAGTATGTTGTAACAATATATTTTTGCGTAAGCTCGCGGTCGTTGATCGAAGAAGATTCACCAACTAAAGCCTGGCCCTCGACTTCGACATCAAACTCAACCCTCAGCCACCGTCTTGATATATTGGAAGCTAACCAGAAAATTATACTGAAGAAACTGGACAAAATTCTTAAAAGTACTACTGAGACCAATGCCAGAGTGAAATGCTTTAGAAAACCACAAACAATTACTGTTTCTGGCAAACCTTTACCGTCGTTTGATCCGGCGACCACGCTCGAAGAATTGGAGGAAATTCTAGCCATGGATAACATTGTAAGTAAAGTAAAGATCTTTATGTCGAGTGATGAATGTAGGCAATTCGCAGGCTGGTCTTCACTCTTCAGAAACTTGCATGTAAACTATATTTGAATGTACCGGTATCTTATTCATAATCTTGACTTTGGTATGCGTTTGATTGTATATAAAGGCTGTTTTATCCGTCGATGCAATGCTTTCAAATGATTTGAAATTGATCAATCGTTCAGTTTACGGGATCATCCGCTCTACAGGATCTTATACGGTCAGTTTACGGGATCATCCTCTACAGGATCTTATACGGTCAGTTTACGGGATCATCTGCTCTACAGGATCTTATACGGTCAGTTTATGGGATCATCCGCTCTATAGGATCTTATACGGTCAGTTTACGGGATCATCCGCTCTACAGGGTCTTATACGGTCAGTTTACGGGATCATCCGCTCTACAGGATCTTATACGGTCAGTTTACGGGATCATCCGCTCTACAGGATCTTATACGGTCAGTTTACGGGATCATCCGCTCTACAGGATCTTATACGGTCAGTTTACGGGATCATCCGCTCTACAGGATCTTATACGGTCAGTTTACGGGATCATCCGCTCTACAGGATCTTATACGGTCAGTTTACGGGATCATCCGCTCTACAGGATCTTATACGGTCAGTTTACGGGATCATCCGCTCTACAGGATCTTATACGGTCAGTTTACGGGATCATCCGCTCTACAGGATCTTATACGGTCAGTTTACGGGATCATCCGCTCTACAGGATCTTATACGGTCAGTTTACGGGATCATCCGCTCTACAGGATCTTATACGGTCAGTTTACGGGATCATCCGCTCTACAGGATCTTATACGGTCAGTTTACGGGATCATCCGCTCTACAGGATCTTATACGGTCAGTTTACGGGATCATCCGCTCTACAGGATCTTATACGGTCAGTTTACGGGATCATCCGCTCTACAGGATCTTATACGGTCAGTTTACGGGATCATCCGCTCTACAGGATCTTATACGGTCAGTTTACGGGATCATCCGCTCTACAGGATCTTATACGGTCAGTTTACGGGATCATCCGCTCTACAGGATCTTATACGGTCAGTTTACGGGATCATCCGCTCTACAGGATCTTATACGGTCAGTTTACGGGATCATCCGCTCTACAGGATCTTATACGGTCAGTTTACGGAGTGTGTGTGTTTACAGATGTGCATTATTGCCGATGAGCTAAGGAATCGAGCGATGTGTTCAAAGCGAAAGATACAGTGCATTCCACCCCCACCGGTCAAATAATGCTTATATAATTATGCAATTTTAATATCTTGTTGTCTATGCACGGCTCTAAAAGATGCAAGGAACTTTGAAATTTCAAATAATGAGGCTGATCTCGCATTTTGTATTGTTCATAATATAATGAAACCTGATAGTACGCTTAATTTTTGTACATCGAAATTTTATTATACATCTCTCTCACTGTACCGAATTATGATATCATTTGATATCACTCACGGTTCGGTCCCTCACATCGCTCTATGTTGTGTTTATAATTTGAAACAATAGAAGCCTTTTGCAATTACAATTTAATTAGTCATCGATCACACTGTTCCCTTAATAACTATTATAACTCAATTGTTGCACGTTGAACCTCCCAGACACCCTGGAACAGACCATAAGTCTTCTGGAATTATAATATCAATTGATATCACTCACGGTTCAGTTCACGACTTCGCTCTTTGCTTAGTTTATAATTTGAAACAATACGCTGAAGCCTTTCTCAATTACAATTTAACGAGTCATCGATTACACTGTTCCGTTAATAACTACTATAATCAATATTTGCACGTTGAACCTCGCAGACACCCTGGGACAGACCACAAGTCTTCTGGAATTATATCATTGGAAATCACTCACGGTTCAGTTAAAAACAGCGCTCTTTGTTGTGTTTATAATTTGAAACAATAGAAGCCTTTTGCAATTACAATTTAATTAGTCATCGATCACACTGTTCCGTTAATAACTACCATAACTCGAACGTTGCTTATTGAACCTCGCAGACACCCTGGAACAGACCATACACTGCGGGTTCCAGCGCAGTCAGTTCGATAACGACCTCAAGAATATCCTTAAGAACGCGGGTGACTGGGACGGCCATCGCGGCGGCCGCAAAAAACCTGTCTCTGGACCGCAGGTCTCTGGCACCGTCCCGTCCCCGAGCTCTGGGGTTGACAGGCTGGGCGACTTGGAGCTCTCGGCTCTGGATTCCATGATTTATAAGGTCGAGACATCGAGTATGCTTGATGAGGATTAGGTTTTGTTATTATTTGACAATTTTTTAAATAGTTTTGTTATCCTTCTGTACATGGTTAACCTCATGTAGATTTTATATTTTTTACGTTCTGTTTTACACATTTGTTACCGTGTAGCATCTCAGTCTTGGACGCCATGGAGTTCGATATAACGGTGGAGTTGATACCTCTTCATCATTCCAAACCCACGGGATGTTTTTTTTTTTGCAATGGGTGGATTTTCAGTTAATTAAAATGATTAGTAAAAATTGCCTCATCTATAACTTTACAATGAATTTTTTTTCATT
The DNA here is from genome assembly GCF_000764305.2 of Hyalella azteca. Taxonomy (NCBI): domain Eukaryota; kingdom Metazoa; phylum Arthropoda; class Malacostraca; order Amphipoda; family Hyalellidae; genus Hyalella; species Hyalella azteca. Next base: position 21,056 of record NW_025944771.1, on the reverse strand, counting down.
TTTGACCTAATGCTACCATTTGAATTAATTTTTTTTATAAAATTCCCGCCACTTCGCTATTGTGGGAAACGTACATTTTTTGACGATTCTCTTTATTCGTTGCTATGCAACGCAACGCATTGGTCTCAACAATATAATTTTTCTATTTGCATACTTGAATATTTCGAGAAAATAATCCCTAATGCTTTCGGGCGCCGCAATAATTACTGCAAGAATTATTAAAGATCTTCTTTAATAATAAATCATACCGAAATGCCCGATTTTTTCTTTTACCTCTGCGACTTCATTCAAAATGGTGAAAGTTATTATATAGTAAAATCTATGTTCTCAATGCTTCTATGATATAGTAAAAATACCACAAAGGTTACTCGAACTCTGCGAATTGTAGAAATAGAGGAGCAAGTGCGCTCTTGTACGCCTGAATCATCAAAGCGTAACACTCGCACTCGGTTTACTAAGAGCCAAAGTATCATTCCTAAGGGAATCAGGCTCTCAGTGAAGGTATCAGTGCTATCGTTTTGCCGACCGACATACGAGCAAACATCCTCAAAAAATCCGCCGGACATGAAAGATTGCAGCTTTGAAATTTTTCCCAACGCCTCTCGAGGTTACAACTTCCCGGCTTTGGAAAAACAAAAGAGTTGAGTTTTAAATAATTTTACCGTGAATGTCAGGGAAAATCGCCTTGCAAGAATATCACGATACCGAATCCCAGCCGTCGATCGGGTAAAAATGCGCATTATTTTTGATAGTTCATGTTCGAGATCGGTGAAGACAACGAGACTCAGTTGATTACAATGAAACAATTTGGCGCTTCAAAATACCTAGTTGATTACAGTGCTTGATTAAATTGTAATAACAGGTTCAATATACTAATAGCTTCTCAGTGGCATAAACTCAAATTGGCTCGTCATAGATGCCTGCTTATGATATTTGGTAAACTGTCCATAAATGTCCCGTATAAGGTCATTGAATTGATTTATCAGGGTAAATTCTACATTAATTTTCGATACTGCATCATGAACTCAATTTCTGATGTTTACCTGAATTATATTGGTCGTTTGATATGCTACAATTGATAACGCATTTGATCAGGACGGCGTCTGGCAGTCCATTAAACGGATCGTCTGTCGTTCTCATTTTAAACATTCGCGCAATAGTTTGAGGTTTAATAGCTTATCAGCGTGAAATTTATTTGATGTTAAATTGTGCGGCATTGATGTGTAATACTTTTGTTAACTCCACGAGAAAGATTTCTGGAAAAAACAACAATGACTAAGTCAATGCTTTAGATATATTCTTACAGGTAGCAGTCCCATAGTTGCATCGAAAGTCATCTAGATTCCAAACGTAAAACACAAAAAAAAAAATCGATCATTATTCTTTCTGCTTATAGGCGTACGATTCCTGTGCCGATCGAGCTTTTGAACGATTTCGAGTGAACAAGCACTTGACGAGCCGACAAAACACCGGTCAATTTACACTGTATTGACCCCTACTTCATTTACTGATGATTTTTGCTAGTCTTTTCTGATTCCAATCAAGCTTCTTTTCTGCTCGATAAAGAATCCACAACTGGACGCGCTCGTCCTGTCAAAAATACCGGCATCTACAAATGGCGGAAACGTAACATCGATTCGTCACTGTTTGCCGCACCTCTTGAATGATTGTTTGTAGCTCTTGCAATAAATTGTATGTCATCATTCACTTTCACGCGAAACTGTGACACTGCCGACAACATTCCAATATTCTTCTAACCATTCAATTCACTTAGACGTTGTATAAATTCTCAGTTGATATAAAAAATGAATTCTCAAGTTAGTAATCTACGAATAAGTCGATAATTCACGACTATAGCGTAAGATGCAAATTTAGTGTTCGAATCCTTGAAATGGAATTATTTGCTTCAGTTTCAAAAGAAATGCTTATTTTTCGACATGATATTGTGAGGTGTTTTCACACGTTTTTTCACTCTATGAATGCTTAATATGGGAAAAATATGAGCAGCAAAATGAAATTTTATGAATCTTACGCGTTATACTGTTACCCCAGGAGTTCAGTAAAAAAAGTTAATTAATTAATACCATTGACTAAGAATTGTGGTTCATGGGCCCTGAACAATTTCCAAATTCACGAAATTTAACATGTTTTTGTCAGACGTTCCAAGCATTGTATTAGTACTTTTAACATAAATAAGCTTAGTGTTCACCTAGAATTCAAAAGTAAATAAAACGTTCATTAAATATAGATTTAACGAATTAAATTTGCTTTTTTCAGCATTTAAAAAAGTTTTTGTTGTAGGATATTTTCCAGGGGGAACATTACTCCACGCAAAAGAGTGGCACGGACCGAAGCTTGCGCTCCCATGCCTCTGCCGGTGTGCAAAAGTTGAAGGCGCAATTGGGGCTTTTTGGCGCACTTTTGTGTTTGAGCGATGGTGGGGAAATTAATTAGCGCCGCCATCGCTGAAAGAAGCATCCTAAAAAGAATTATTGTAATTAGTTAATGCCTTCTCTGAAATTCGAGCGGCCATGCCAGCCAGCACAGACGTTCTTTTGTAGGTTGTGCGCATATGGTTTATAATGGAGGAACAACTATACACGTTATTTATGTCCGTATAACTTGTTTTAATTTAATCGATAGTAAATAGTTTCAGAGCTTTAATACTGGAAATTTTTATCGATATGAGAGCGATTTTATAGCACACTCGATTAATTACTCGATTTTTTTTTCCGAAATTAGCTGGAATGTTTTACTGAATTCAACGAAGCGTCTCATTAAGCATCTCAAACCACGGAATTCACAATCGAATTAAGCCTTAACAATTGAATTATAATTTATGTAATTGCAATTAATTAATTTCATGTTGTATATCTGTTTAGAACAAATCTGTTTTATACAGATATGATGGTTTTATATCTGTAATTTTTCATCTGTATATATGATCGATTTATATCTGCATATTTCTTCACGATCATGTTATGCAGTATCCTTCCCGTTGCATTTTATTAATGTTTTTCCGTATACACTTCAGAACGTCCCTGAACGTACGTGTCTCTCTTAAGAACGTCCCTGAACGTACGTGTCTCTCTTAATTAATGCAAATAAATTTTTCCAGTTGCCGGATAAAAATCGCGTTTGTATTTTTTCTCGCAGCGGAGAAAGAGACTTCGCGATGCTCGGCAGTGAAACCAATAAAGTTTATTGAAGCTAAACAAATTCAATTAAGACTTAACAAGTTTTCCGTTCGCCAATAATAGACAGAAATATGCATCATCATGTACGCTCGCGTGGATATACATTGTAGGTTCTCAATGTTTATTCATGTTATACGCACACCCATCGTCCATCATTCATGTCTGTTGTGTACACGTAGAAAAATGGTTAGGTCACGTTGTCCTAATAAAGACATTACTGCCGCTACAAACCGGGTAACGATGATTTACAAAGGTAAAATCGGTATTAGGACGAAGTTTCACTTATTTCGTTGAGTGTATAGTCGGGGTTTTTTTCTCTGGCGCTATTAAATTAATTACAGCAAAAATTAAATGAAAAAAACGCAGTAGGTGACTGTTTTTTTCATGTACGCTCGCGTGGATATACATTGTAGGTTCTCAATGCTTATTCATGTTATTATACGCACACCCATCGTCCATCGTACATGTCTGTTGTGTACACGTAAAAAATAGTTAGGTCATGTTTTCCTAATAAAGACACTACTGTTGCTACAAACCAGGTCACAATGATTTGATCCAGGTCACAATGATTAAAATCTGTATTAGGATGAAGTTTCTTATGATTTACACAGAGATAAAATCTGTATTAGGACGAAGTTTCATTTATTTTGTTGAGTGTATAATCGTTTTTTTCTCTGGCGCTATTAAATTAATTAGAGCAAAAATTAAATGAAAAAACGCAGTAGGTGACTGTTTTTTTAATTGCAATAAGTGTTTATCCCGCGTATAGTTGAAGGTGATAATAATCATTTTAAAATAATGTGTTTATACGGCGCAACATAAAAATTATAATATTCTTGGCCAGCAAATGAATTTTTGAAACGAATTAAATACAACTTTTTCTAACATTGAAAACGGCATTTCTCATTTTGTATGACATTGAATGCACGTAACTACACTTTAAACTTTGAAAAGTTATCCCGGCATTTTCATTGTTTTCGTTATTTTTTTGGTATTTTGAATATTGTGCGAATTTGACAGCACCGAAGATAAATCTATGCTTGACTTAAGATAAATAGATAATTGAAATGATCTGACTGTAAGATAATTGAATTATCTTACAGTCAGCATACAAAGGATTACCGCTTTGTGTACCGATACGATACCCATGCATGCTTGGTAATGAGAATTACCGTCCATAGACTCATCCCAATGCAATTAACTTCGTTTCTGACAATATGATCCATTAATTGTCCTGAGTGAGAGGGCTTTGCCTCTCCCCTCGTGAGGGTAAATATTTTTATGAATACCAATAACCAAGATGGCGGCAGTCGCGATGGGAACCTCGTCTCAATAAAAAAGATATTGCAATCCTAAGCTTTACGCAAAAATATGTATTTTCGTAGCGTGAGCTTTGTGTATGATTTGATTAAGATTGTATGTCAGCTATTTACTGACAACGGGGAAGATCGGGTTCATTAATTTGTTTATGAAGAGTTTGTAAGTTCCTAAAGTTGTAATATTTGTGTGGATGAGATTCCATCAGGGACATAATATGTTATTAAGTTAAAGCGTATGTTATTTATCACCATATAATACATTCATTTGTTTTATATGTTGCAACAGCCTATGCCGCAGTTGTAATTCTTTAATCCAAGCTTTAATTGTACATATTAATAGATTTTAATCATTCTATTACTGACTCCGTCCTATTTCATGGATAAAGTACGCAAAAATTTATCTCTATTTTAGTTATAAACATTTTTATCCTCAGATGTTCAAAAAATAAACGAATTCGCAAAGTAACCTTTCGGCATCACGATTTTTCGAGCAGCTAGCTGCCTACATTTCAAATACATCTGTGCTAAAATACATCATAATACAACATCTTTCTACATTACACAGACAATTCCTCAATTTCAAAACAAATATTTTGTATCAAAAATTTTTTAATTGCACTGCAAATTGCACAGTAAAAGCGGCAAATGTACAACAAGTCTCCATATAGCAGAGCAGCGGCAGCATTAAGGGCGGGGGTTTGGTTCCCTAGGGACAAGGGGTCGAATTATACTCTGGGCTTTATAATAAGTTGTTATCAGGGCGGGGGGTCTAAATAAGAGCATAGGTTGAAGAATGAGACACAGAGGATAAGGAACTAGTATAGCAATTAATGAACGACTGACTGATTTTTAGTACGGAATTTTACTGAGAATACAGCATTTCGTAACAAATTTCATTCAGATCACCATACATTGTCTGTATCATTACACTCTGTCATTCATTTTTAGATAAACTTATCAAACAGAAGCAAATTTAGATTTGCAAGTTATGTCACCCTCCTATGTAAGCCATCCGAGCGGATTCTTGACCATGCGGAATAGGATAACGTCGCGATATAAACAAAAAATTTGTCACAGTGTCCGATTTTGAACGTTCCTCGATATTGCCTCCAATAGCCTGACATCCTCTCGTCTTATGAGATTCCAGAATTCCTGAATTCCACTTTCAATTTCGTAGGAATTCGGGCGGAGTGCTAGCGGCCGGTCAGTCTCAAGAGAGATGACAATAGCACAGGAGCGTCTCGAGAGGCTTCGACCTCCTGGACGCTTCTCATAGGCGTCGTGTGTTGGTCCTCCAGAGGGAGGGGGCGCTTGGTGGTCGGTGAGAGAAGTCCACTTTCCAGAGGGAGGGGGCGCTTGGTGGTCGGTGAGAGAAGTCCAACTTCCAGAGGGAGGGGGCGCTTGGTGGTCGGTGAGAGAAGTCCAACTTCCAGAGGGAGGAGCGCTTTTTGGTGGTCGGTGAGAGAAGTCTACTTTCAAGAGAGAAGGGAGCGTTTGGTGGTCGGTGAGAGAAGTCCACCTTTCTAGAAGGAGGGGGCTGTTGGTGGTCGGTGAGAGAAGTCCATCTTACAGAGGGAGGGGGCTGTAGGTGGTCGGTGAGAGAAGTCCACTTTCGAGAAGGAAGGGGCTGTTGGTGGTCGGTGAGAGAAGTCCACCTTACAGAGGGAGGGGGCTGTAGGTGGTCGGTGAGAGAAGTCCACTTTCGAGAAGGAAGGGGCTGTTGGTGGTCGGTGAGAGAAGTCCACCTTCCAGAGGGTAGGGTCTTTTTGTGGTCGAACAGAAAAGTCCACTTTCTAGAGGGAGGGGGCGTTGGTGGTCGGTGAGAGAAGTCCACTTTCGAGAGGGAGGAGGCTGTTGGTGGTCGGTGAGAGAAGTCCACCTTCCAGAGGGAGGAGGATGTTGGTGGTCGGTGAGAGAAGTCCACCTTCCAGAGGGTAGGGACTTTTTGTGGTCGAACAGAAAAGTCAACTTTCTAGAGGGAGGAGGCTGTTGGTGGTCGGTGAGAGAAGTCCACTTTCGAGAGGGAGGAGGCTGTTGGTGGTCGGTGAGAGAAGTCCACTTTCTAGAAGGAGGGGGCCTAGGTGGTCGGTGAGAGAAGTCCACTTAACGGAGTTGCATCTGAGCGTCCTCCCTCCCGACTGGATTTTCATTGGCATTCGAGGAATAAAAAAAGGACTTAGGGTGAGAACGGCCTCCGCATCGCGCATTCCTAATCCGAATGCGCGAAGAATCATGATTATGTTGTTTAGAGAATCATCAAAAAGCACAATCATGTTCACCAGCCTTGGCAATCTATCATGTGGATAAGAATTCATTCTGTAAAAATAATATTGAGATAATTTGTAATTGACATTTATTTTCAGTTTTAAGGTTTTCTCAGCTTTGAAAGTGTACATGCCATTCGTTTCATAAAAATGATGCCTGTAAAGATAGATACGATGGATTGCGAATTTTACTGATGAAGTAGATTGTAACTTCTTAAGCTAGCGGACTACCTCTTTATTGGATCAGTAAAAGAAGAAAAAGACCAAACAGATTGCGTACAACATAGAAAAATTCGAGGAAGACCGAAAAAACGGTAAGTGCATAACTAGATTAGGCTGGGAGACAGTCGCGAGGGCCTGTCCATAAGGGTGCAGAGAAAGGCTATAGTTATAGTTTGTGCGTAGGATGTTAATGGCATGGGATAACCTCGTGATGAAACATTTGTAATTTCATTTAGGACGTCGATGCAAGAACAACAGAAACTTTTTATGGTTCCTTCTTAAACTTAAGGTCTTTCTGCTCTAGTATTTTTTTGGGCAATTTTTAGTGAATATGTTGTGGCATATGTATATGTTCATAGGTCAACTTGCTGTCAATCTGCTCTGGTATTTTATGTGCCAATTTGAAGCCTATATGCTATGGCATTTTATAGGTCAACTTATGGTCTGTCGGCATTGGTCCTTTATCGGTAATTCGTGGAATATTTGCCCTGGTACTTAATAATTAAGAATACAACAAAAATCATGACTATCACGTCAGTTGGCTGAAACGTGCATGATACAGATAAGCACCAGCATACAGAGGTGTCGCTAACCAGCTATAGTCCCTTGAGCGACACGAGCACACCATGTGCTGCAAGCGACGACCATTAACTGGACAATGTAAGACGCAGGGTACAAACACGGTCGTTTCTTGTACCTTGCCGCCGGACGCTGAATACAGGCACGGCCGTCTCTTGTTCCTTGCTGCCGGACTTGATTCCAGAACAATGCTTTCTACGGTGCATTCTAAACTAGGCGAAACTAACGACTAGCAAAATAAGTAAATGATAAATTAATTTTTGTACAAAATAATAGTAAAATAAACAGATGGTGGAGAAAACTAGTAGCGAACCGAATAAATGATAAAGTACTACTCGAACTACATATACAAGTTATTTCAAAATAAATAGATGTTGAACTATTTAGCAAACTAACCTTGTTACAAGCAAACTCTCAAAATAAATGGGTGGCAAACCTCTAACTTGACTAAAACTAACTGATAGCAAACTGATAGATAATAAAGATGTTGAAACTCTAATTAAAGAGAACTAACCACCAATAAACTAATAGTATTAATTAATAGTAAACCCCTAACTAATTAATCAACTCCAACAATGTTGAAAATTAATTTGACGATAAAATACTAAGTGAACTAAACTAACACAGCTAACCTAATATAGTGAGATATTTTATCTCCTTAAACTTCTAAATAACTTGAGAATCTCCCCAAGAAGGTCAAGGCTATTGATAATTCAAGTTGTTGGATGATGAATTGAGTTAATCGATAAATAGATGATTTATGTCAATCGTAACCCTGAACTTGGCCAAAACTTAGCTCATGTCTGCCAGCTGTCTCTTGATATCATTTAGTTTTTAATAAATTGCAATTTGTGAAAAAGGTGCAACGAAGAATTGTGTCGAATTGTTAGGATCGTAGATAGAAATACAAGTACAAATCAAATTAAACGCGATGTCTCAAAAAAATTTATTTTGAAATGTAAAGAATATCGAGATAATTTCTCGTAACTAATTTTTTCTTTATCATAGAGAAATAAATGACAGTTCAAAATTTGGTTTTTGTTAAGTATAACTCTGATGAAGTAAGCGAAAGAGAAGGATAAATATTATGGCACGTCATGCATCCTGAGTCTCCGTGAGAATGGCAACGACCTTTATCAAGAATGTTATTATAATTATTATCGGTGGCCACCCAATGTTCGATCGGTTTTCTACCAAGGTGACGACGATAATTTATGATAGGGTAAGAAAGCCATGTCTGACTGACTCGCCGAGGGTCAATCTTACCCTTGGGAGATCCGAAGCGAGGGAAGGTCCGAGCTCAGATGCTATGTCTCGAGAAGCATTTCTGGTGTATCAATAAATGAGTGAGCCATCACAAACAAAGCAAAAGAGGGCAGAGAAAAAGAAGTCCATTTCTTCTTCTCTCACTGCCGAAGTAATCGATGACTGCCGCGACGGAGGCCTTTCATTCTCCAGATTCTCTGCGTGGAACCGACGGACGATATAGATTGGGATAATTTTGTGCGAATAATCACCATTAAAACTTTATTGATCGTGATAATTCTGCGCAAGTACTCACTATGACAACTTTATTGATTGTGATAATTTTGCGCAAGTAATCACCATTAGAACTTTATTGATTGTGATAATTTTGGGCGAGTAATCACTATTACAGCATCATTGATTGTGATAATTTTGGGCGAGTAATCACTATTACAGCATCATTGATTGTGATAATTTTGGGCGAGTAATCACTATTACAACTTCATTGATTGTGATAATCTTGCGCAAGTAATCACTATTACAACTTCATTGATTGTGATAATCTTGCGCAAGTAATCACTATTACAACTTTATTGATTGTGATAATTTTGGGCGAGTAATCACTATTACAGCATCATTGATTGTGATAATTTTGCGCGAGTAACCATTATTTCAGCTTTATTGATTGTGATAATTTTGGGCGAGTAATCACTATTTCAGCTTTATTGATTGTGATAATTTTGCGCAAGTAATCACTATTATAACTCTATTGATTGTGATAATTTTGGGCGAGTAATCACTATTACAGCTTCATTGATTGTGATAATTTTGCGCGCGTAATCACTATTACAATTTTATTGATTGAGATAATTTTGGGCAAGTAATCACTATTACAGCTTTATTGATTGTGATAATTTTGCGCGAGTAACCACTATTATAGCTTCATTGATTGTGATAATTTTGCTCGAGTAATCACTATTACAATTTTATTGGTTGTGATAATTTTGCGCGTGTAATCACAATTAAAGCTTTATTTATCGTGATAATTTTGCGCGTGTAATTAATCACAATCACAGCTTCATTGATTGTGGTAATTTTGTGCGTGTAGTCAGTATTACAGCTTTATTTATTGTGATAATTTTGCGCGAATATCGAATAATATATCGAATTCACGTATTCACTATTACAACTTCCTATGACTCGTGATGTGAAAGTCTAGAGTCGTTTTAAATAGAGACAAAAATAAATATACATGTGTACATCGATATCGTCCGTCGTTTTATACTCGAGAGGAACTTTATGTTTATTATAAGTTATAATAAAACTTATTTTGAAACTTTTTGCGTGCTTTCAAGAGAGCGAGACACGTATGAAGTTAGATCAACTTAATCAACAAACAACAACGCAGAACTATCCAATCTCATTCACTTCATTCGTGTGTTGAAAAGCTTGCTTATTCAGACGATTTCCCCATTGAAGTTCAAATGAATCATGAATAACGGTTACACGCCAAGCTGTGACTTTTGCTCGTATTAATGCCCTATGTTTTTATTTCAAATTAAGTTTGCAGCAAACCATTTGCCAAATCATGGCAATGGGCAAGCGCGTGGGGCATGCGCGTGGGGCAAGCGCGTGGGGAAAGTGCGTGGGGCAAGCGCATGGGGCAAGTGCATGGGGCAAGCGCATGGGGCAAGCGCGTGGGGCAAGCGCGTGGGGCAAGCGCGTGGGGAAAGCGCGTGGGGCAAGCGCATGGGGCAAGCGCGTGGGGCAAGCGCGTGGGAAAGCGCGTGAGGAAGGGCTTTGTCTGGTAGACTAAAAATTTCCTAATTGAGCATCGTTCATAAGGCGCAGGGAGAAATTTTTTATTACTGAATAGTTTTTTAAACTATTTTTCTGTACGGAATCCGGTTTTTATTATTGTATGATCTTGACACTGATTTCAGAAAAATAAATTATTATTATTATTATTATTATATCTCATTTTGACCATTCACTGATATATGGCATGCTTTTTACAGCAGTGAAAAAAAAAGAATTGAAAACTCATCGTCGAATTTTCTGAATTAAAAATTGTAGCTTAATTCTATCAATATTTTTTATAATTTATGAACTCGTAACCTCAAAGTGATAAAATCATCTGCATGGAACAGAGAATAAGTGACGATGGTGACATATCGTTCGTAAATCCGATTTGTTTATTCGCAATCATTTTTGCGTAATCAGTTATATCACCAATAAACTTGAACATTAATATTGTAAAACCGCCTTGCGATGATTGCACATAGCATCACTCAATTATTTCTGATTGCATTATTGAAAGAATATTTTTTGTTTTTTGTTTATAAATACAATTTTTCATGCTTAAAAAACTCGGTTACAATGAATGGTCTGCATGACGAAACGAATATCCATCAAACATTTAAGCTATGCTTTCAATTATTTTCCTATTCAAACGAATCCTGTAACAATTGCACAACATAAATTTCGTAAAATTCAATAATCCGCAGAATAATGTTTCAGTAACCGTTAAAGTTAAAATTTTCCTATTCAAACGAATCCTGTAACAATTGCACAACATAAATTTCGTAAGATTCAATAAGCCGCATAATAATCTTTCAGTAACCGTTAAAGTTAAACCAACATCAGTGGAATGAAACTCGGACGAGCGAGCGGTCTGTTCTGCCGGAGCGGCGCCCAAGTGGCGGGCGCTATGCATTCCAGCGCAGCTTCTGTTTCACGCGCGGCCGACTTCAGGGGCAAACTTTTGGCGCCCATAATCAGTGCGGATCTTTTTAAGCTGAGCTTTCGAGGTCGTGCAACTTGCAGGGACGAGATACATTTTTGGCAGAGTTTTGACTGGCAGACGACTTGCAGAGATGGCTATGCTGGGATGCGACCTGCGGAGGTGGACAGGCTGGGTTACAATCTCCAGAGATGGACATGCTGGTTACAACATGCGGAGATGGATATGCTGGGTTGCAATCTTCGGAAATGGATAGGCTGGGTTACAATCTCCAAAGATGGATATGTTGGTGACAACCTGCAGAGATGGATATGCTGGGTTGCAATTTTCGGAAATGGATAGGCTGGGTTACAATCTCGAGAGATGGGTATGCTGGTTACAATCTCCAAAGATGGATATGCTGGTTACAATCTCCAAAGATGGATATGCTGGTTACAACCTGCAGAGATGGATAGGCAGGGTTACAATCTGCGGAGATGTATATGCAGAGTCATAACCTGCAGAAATTGATATATTGGGTCTCGACCTGCTGAAACAGATATGCTGTGTTAAAACCTGCACAGATTGACAAGCTGGGTCGCGGCGGCGGTTAATGACACGCAGTAATGGATTTAAAGCAATGGGTTTCGATATGGAGTGTGATGAATACCGTGATTATGATGTGAATGAGGATGGTGGATCATGATGTGACATGAATTTAGTTCGTTTGGATATAATGCAGAGCTACGCTGATGGGTCATGACTTGTGCCATTAAAATGTGCTTAGTCACCACGGAAGATAACTTATTTATCGAAAGGTAATGCATGCTGTCCTGTGAAAATGATAATGGGTTGTGGATTGACTTGAAATTAATTATTAAATTTGAGTATTTATTTTAAATTCATTTTCTACTGTTATTGCTCCGGCCAAATTTCATTGGTTTGAGGAAGCAAGAATCCGAAATGCGTTATATTAAATGCACTGACGTGCTGAATTATACCTGTAAAGTTGATCACTACGTACAACTCCCTCAATAGGCGTGAGTTATTGACACTTATTGATAATGTAAAGCTTCGCTTTTGCGTGCATTTATCGCCATATAACTTTTTTCCATACTCATTTTTTGTTTATAAAATTAGAGGTTATGAACAGATTCCATTTCTATTTAGGTTGCACCTAAAGAGATTCTTTCTTATTCGGCACACTTAAATTAAGGGGCTCTTAAAAAAAAAGACACCTCAAACGGCTCTCTCTCATAAGATGCACCTCAAGTAGCTCTTTAATTCTTCTCAGGGGCATCATAAGAGTCTTCAAGAGAGTATTTTTCTCATAAGAGGCTCCTCACGTGTCTTTTTAATACTTCTAAAGGGCATAATAAGAGCCTTTAAAAGAGTATTTTTCTCATAAGAGGCTCTTCAAACTCACCCAGATCTCATAGCAATAAGTATTCCCGATCCGTAATGTTGAAAGCTACTTTGTACTTTCAACATTACACGCACGTTCTTTTCAAGAATATCAGGTTGAATATTATACCACATGATTCTGCTGCAGCAGTTTTATTAGCTATATATGGTTCCTTGACACTTGAAACTACTTTAAATTAATATTTATATTTTGCAATCAGACCATAAATGGTATTGCAAGAAAGAATCGTCGTATAATTGCCTCAGGCGAAGCACGGAGTGTCACTTTTGAACAGGTTGTCAGGCCTTTACTTGCAGTATCGGCTGCGTGCCGCCAATCTTTGTGATTTTTAGACCAACTTTCACCGCATTCACAGAGGCGTCTAAACCACAGAGCCTTGCTCAATTGTGTATTTTAAAAATCAAATACAAGATTCCGGAGCAAGAAATTCCGGGATTCGGAGGATGATGTGTTTTGCGCCGTTGCGGTCGCGCTGGCAAACATACTCAACAAACCAGCATAAGTGCTGGACATACACAACGAACAAGACTTGCGGTCACATCTGCCTCGACACAAGACTTGTGCCTAGCTTGCATGATGCTAGAGTGCCGCCGTCAAATCGGATTATCATCAAGTTCCATCAATTGTTTGATGTGTGCATCAGGCGCATTGGTGGCAATAAAGCTTCTTCACTTTGCTCGCTTGAAATTATTCTGGTGATTCTAGTGGATTTTTATATTACGATGAAGTTAATTCATGTTAAATATCAGTTTTATTTTCCGTCAATAGTTTTTTTATTTATATTGCATCCTAACAAAATGTAAATTATTAGTTTGTTTCAAGGTTGCCATAGTTTTAAGCATTCTATTATGATATTTGAATTTATTTGATCTGCCATCAGAAAATCTATATTAACGCATTAATTTATAGCAATAGAAACGATCGCTTATTAGGGTTCAGATATACAAGATAATTCTGATAAAAAAATATATTTAAAAAAATAGTTTTTTCCCCATGAACAGCTCATCAAAAATGTATTCGTCATTTAATCGAGTGATAAATGGAATGAAAACTATTTCAATACTGGGTTAGTTGAATACATAAGACAGACGTGCCATTCTCTTGATATGTAATAATGAGTTTGATTTTTGTTAACTGCTGGGTGAACAATTGAGTAAACAGTTGAGTGAAGAGTTGAGTGAAGAGTTGAGTGAACAGTTGAGTGAACAGTTGAGTGAACAGTTGAGTGAACAGTTGAGTGAACAGTTGAGTGAACAGTAGAGTGAACAGTTGAGTGAATTGAACAGTTGAGTCATGTTACACCTGTAAACAAATGCTGGTACAAGCAATTTATATAACGTTATTTTAAGAAGCATTAACGGTAATTAGTGAAGCAGCACTCAAAGCTAGTGGAAACAAGCTATACACTTCGAAGCTTATTAACTTAGGCTGTAGTACAAAGTTTATGTAAAACGTATTAACTAACTATGAACTAATATTTACTACTAATATTTCGCAAAGTTTGACTGAAAAAAGCTGGCGAATAAACCAACCTGTGATGAGAGCTAAATGGTATTTTTTTTTGAAATCGCAATGAAGAGAAAACGCTTATAGGTAGTAATATCAAAAAGTAGGAGTGTTATCAACAGGTGTGAACTATCGTCGAATCGGATTAATTTTGAAGCGTCTTTTGACATCATTAAAAGTTACTTGAGATCAAATGGGTTGAAACTTTTGAATTTAATTATGGAAGATTCTAAAACGATTTATTTCGTAATTGCGCCCTGTAATGCATATGATAAACTTCATCCAAAGTTTGCATTAATTGAATGATGCAATGCATATCATTAAGCAACATCATTCAGAATTTTCAAGCAAACACTTTAGGCGAGAATTTTATTTGACAGCACTTTACGAAAAATACTTCACGAGATTAATACTCAACTACATGGAGAACCCAACACAGTTTTTCTTGGATGTGCTTGTGAAGGGAAATCCACGGTCCAGAATTTAGACATTATTTAGCTTTCGTCATTTTGGTAGAAAGCTTCAATCAAGATTCACTGAGGCTGAGCAGCGAGCACACGTCTCGGTGGTGGAGGGAGCTTGGAAGCCACGGCAAATAATTATAGAATTCGACGATTTTGGTATCAACAATTCTTACAAAGAAAGCATAATTATAATTAAACCAATATTACAGCTCATGCAAATTTAATAATCTACCTTTAGTCCACTAATTAAATTTATTATTGTCAATGAAATTGACAACAATGAATTGAGTCGTCCTGTGGGAAATGTAAGCTGAACTCAAGAAAAATGCAATGGTTTTAATTCTTCCCAAAGATGTTACCAGATGAAAAAAATTTAAATTTAATTCCTGGACTGCAGGAATGAAAATTATAATGCATTATTGAAATGCACGAATTCCTTAAATGCAGAAATTCCTGGAATGCAGTAAGTAAAATTATAATGCATTTTTTAAAAGCACGAATTCCTTGAATGCAGAAATTCTCGGAATGCAGGAATGCAAATTATAATGCATTCTTGAAATGCACGCATTCCTTAAATGCAGAAATTCCCGGAATGCATGATTACAAATTACCATGCATTCAGCAGCCTGATTAATCTTAGATGATCTTCAGTAGTTTATGTTCACGTCACATTCGTAGAGCCATAATACCTGATTAATGCTGGCGAGATGTGAGGGAAATGCAGCACAAACTGCCATGTGTGGACCCGAGGGAGCACCATCAGCTGTTTATTTTCCAAGTTTACGGTGTGCCAAAGACGCCTTGGGGTCCCGTCATAATTGCTCTTTTATGGAGACCGTCCCAGTCTGACGTGACCGGCATGGAAGATGATGTCGGTGCGATGATGGCGAGACGCCTTCGATCTTATAATCGATCGAAGTAGAGTNTTAAGTGGATCGAAGCAGAGTGATTAAGTTGAAGTCCGCAGAAGTAGAGTGATCAAGTAGATCAAAGCAGAGTGATAAGTAGAAGTCTGCAGAAGTAGAGTGATTAATTAGAAGTCCACAGAAGTAGAGTGACTGAGTAGAAGTCGCAGAAGTAGAGTGATTAAGTAGATCGAAGCAGAGTGATTAAGTAGATCGAAGTACAGTGATTAAGTAGAAGTCCGCAGAAGTAGAGTGATTAAGTAAATTGAAGTAGAGTGATTAAGTAGAAGTCCGCAGAAGTAGAGTGATTAAGTAGATCGAAGTATAGTGATTAAGTAGAAGTCCGCAGAAGTAGAGTGATTAAGTAGATCGAAGCAGAGTGATTAAGTTGAACTCCGCAGAAGTAGAGTGATCAAGTATATATAGATCGAAGTAGAGTGATTAAGTAGAAGTCCGCAGAAGTAGAGTGATTAAGTAGATCGAAGCAGAGTGATTAAGTAGAAGTCCGCAGAAGTAGAGTGATTATGTAGATCGAAGTAGAGTGATTAAGTAGAAGTCCGCAGAAGGAACGAAAATACATTAAATACATACTATTATAGTTCGGAAACTATATACTTTGTTATAGTTCAAACTCTATACTATGTTACAGTTCTAACAATATACTATGTTATAGTTAAAACTATGTACTATGTTAAATAAATTATGTGATATATGTATGTAGAAGTGATATATGTAAAAAGAGTGTATCAGTGATATATGTAGAAGTGATACATGTAAGAAGAGTGTATCAATGATATATGAAGAAGTGATATATGTAAAAAGAGTGTATCAGTGATATATGTAGAAGTGATATATGTAAAAAGAGTGTATCAGTGATATATCAGTAAGTAATCGCGTCAGCTTATAGAAGATAGTGAACGGTGCCTTCGAAAGCATAGAAGGAGTGAAAAGTGGAGGCATGATGAATGAAGGGAAGGTATGGGGAGTGAGGGAAAGGCATGAGGAGTGAAGGGAAGGTATGAGGAGTGAGGGGAAGGCATGAGGAGTGAAGGGAAGGTATGAGGAGTGAGGGAAGGCATGAGGAATGAAGGGAAGGTATGATGCGTCTGAAACTCGCATGACGGACGACGGAATGTCGGCAACTTCTGCTCTTAGCCACACATTCTATCTAAATTTATTGCTTAAACTATATACTATATAGATAATAAATAGTACTATACTATATTGCTTAAAAATATACTATGTTATAGTTCAAGCTACATACTGTGTTATTGTTCAAGCTATATACTACGTTATGGTTTTAACTACATATTAATATTTTATAGTTCAAACTATATACTATGTTATATTTTAAACTATACCTATATAAACTATGTTCAAATAAAATGCAAAAATTTATCCCTGTTTTTTTTTTTTACCAATTGATATGTTATTAAAAACGTTATTCCTCCAATTCAAAACAATCAAGATTGTTTTTTTCTCCACCAATTAATAATTTTCAAGAAGCGTTCTTCCGACTGGACAGGTTTTTGTCACTATAGGGTGATAAGCTTGTGTTACCTCCGAGGCTGAATTACGTCATATGAATTGTCAAAGTCACCAAACTGAGTATTAAATATGTTCAATTCACATCGATATTGAACATCTGATAGTCCACAAGCAAGATACGATTAGAATTTCAGCTAAGGAAAGTTTTATTCCGTTTTAACGATTAAAAATGTAATCGGATTTCATTTGTTAGTCAGCGCGAGAATCGAGTAAGAAAGGATCGATCGCATCGTAAATTGGAATCCTTCCACATTGTTTATTTAAAAGAAAATCGATAGCTTGCTCATTTAGTTCCTACTCTAACGGAGCATCGACATCGTCTGCATTACATGACTGTTGTAAAATTTATTTTCGATAATTATTTATTAAAATTAAGGTAGGTAGCACTGAGAAAAATGGACGGGTCATGTTGTCCAAACTTTCACATCCCCACGTAACACTGATACGACCTTTTGTAAGGGGTAAACTGGGTCAGAGTGACCCATACACGACAAAAATTATATCGCTTTTTGGACCAAGCTTCGCTCTATTCTTTGAGCGTTTGATACTGTTTCCTCTGTAACTCGAGTAGCGGAAAGTACTTATTGTAAAGTACCGGAATAACCACAAGAACCATATTCTTAATAACCTTGTAATATCTCATGAGATTTTCTAGTGTACCAGACATGCTGTTCTGATTTTATGAACTCGTGGCTCGAGAAATTTCCCCGCGTGGTCAGCTGGCCTGAATGAGCGATAAATTTACGCCGAATTCAATACAAATTTCAATCAAATATCTTGGCAAATTCGAAGTGATGAATGGTTTTGTGTTATGACTCAGACTTCACGACGCACCTAAACAACTAACTATAACTGAAATGTTTCAGACACTAACGGTTCCGGTCAAGAAATAAACTTCTTGAACTAAATTGCCGGCCACTTATCTAGCAGACTGACGCTGGCCACCAAGTTTATTCGATTTTCCAATGTCAAAAAAATTGCAATCTAACAATTATGCCGTAAATATAAAAAGAATATATTTTTTCAAAAAGACCGCTAGAGACAGCGACATTATTTAAATAATTTCCATCACTTTATATTATGTTAATAAGTGTAGTAATGTTTACACCATAAAAAATGCAGCAAATATTAGCAGTAGCTTAGAAACACTAGTTCTATATATATGAATACCACACATAGACATATTTATTGTCCATTTTTATATTTATTCCCACATAGATTCATTTATTGCCCATCTTTATTCCTATCCCCACACACAGATCTATTTATTGTCCTTCTTTATTCCTATCCCCACACTCACAGATCTATTTATTGTCCATCTCTATTCCTATCCCCACACACAGATCTATTTATTGTCCATCTCTATTCCTATCCCCACACACAGATCTATTTATTGTCCTTCTTCATTCTCATTCCTACACACAGATCTTTTTTCTGTCCTTTATTCCTTTTCCCACACACAGATCTATTTATTGTCCATCTTTATTCCTATTCCCCCCACACAGACCTATTTATTGTCCTTCTTTATTCCTTTTCCCACACACACAGATCTATTTATTGCCTTTTTTCCCTGCAGTATGAGAAGACGCTTCCTCGCCCCACTCTAATAAAGTCGGTGCAAGTAAAGGCGTTGGAGTTGTGACAGGCTAATTGTATGGCGTTTATTATTGAGATGTTTAGTGAGTCAACACTGACCCACGTGGCTGAGTTGCCATATTTGGCACATATCACGGCGGCGCTGCTAGGCACGCAAACACGTACACGTGCCACGGCGCGATATTAGGCGCCATAAAGACACACTTTGTTGATATACGTGGCGCTTTGATGGTGTGGGTGCCCGCCCCTCTCCCCCTGTACTACGTCACGCATAAAAATGTTGGGGTTATTGTGTGCAAATAATGACATTTTTTTTATCCACACCATACGAGCTGAGTGCAGACGTAGCACTGATGCGCCCTTTTGCCGGTTCTAAATGGGTCAGGATGAGTCACGAAAGTATAATGAAGTGAGAAGATATTTGGACAAGGTCTCACTCATTTTTCTGGGTGCATCCTGGACTGGGTGTGGTACACGATCAATTATCGTTGGCTTATCGGCGGCCGTTCGACAGCCTTCGCTGATCAGGTACAAATAATCTCAGATTATAGCCGCGTAATGCACACGCGGATATACGAGTAAGACATGTCCAAATTACTATACACTTTTTGCCTTTGTGTGTGTCATCTTGACTCAGTTTAGCCTCGCATAAAGACGTATCAGTGTTACTTGCAGGAACTGTGTCGTTATTTGTGTCTATTCGACCCACTAATTTTTCTTAGCGATGCATTGAAAATATTCTACGAGTTGGAAGTCCAGCGCAAAGTTTCATCGACAGGATACGAGTCCGCCATTTCCTCGCATGACGTACATTGTAGAATTGTAAAGAGAGCGTTTCATTTAAAAGTTCATCGATGCTTACATTTTAACATCTAGATGCACAAATTGCATGAGAGAACTGCCTAAATTTATAAAGCCACAAATTTTAAAATTATATTTCGTGGAAGTGATAATTTGATATGCAAGTATTGAAGGGCCGCGGTCGCATGGTAACAATCATATTTACATGATGATTACTAATGCCCTATGTTTTTATTTCAAATTAAGTTTGCAGCAAACCATTTGCCAAATCATGGCAAAAAAAAAACGAAAATGACAAGAGAGACATAATATATAAAATATAAAGACAAAGATAAATTAAAATATGTACCGAAGTTGTATAAAATACTTCGGTTTGCCCTTAAAGCATCAATCAAATGTTGAAAAATCGCATTAACTTGCCTCGAGTTGTACAGCACACGGGCAATCAGTTCCCTTCAAGCAAATGACAACGTTGATTAGGAGTTGATGTCATTGAAACAACGATAAATCAACGTTAATTTAACGTTAGATGCATGTTGAAAGTTATGCAATTCACAAGTAAATGCTGTTGAAACAACGCTGATTACGAGTCGAACTCATTGAAACAACGATAAATCAACGTTATTTGAACGTCAGATGCCTGTTGAAAGTTATGCAATTCACAAGTATATGCTGTTGAAACAACGTTGATTACGAGTCGAATTCATTGAAACAACGTTAAATCAACGTTAATTTAACGTTAGATGCCCCGAAGGTTGTGTGTTAGCAGGACACTCCTCAGCTTACGGTAAAGCTGTCACTATTGCTCAAGTGTTATTGGAGTGACACGTATCGCAGCTGCCGGCCCAAACACTCGTCACTAATGGACTCAACCGGACACCTTTTTAGCGTTACTCATCGTCGCGAAAACACGCGTCGTGTCGCAAGCCGCAGCCGTGACATAGCCCAGTAATGTGACACCCAGAGCAGAGGTTTGCAGCGGGGGAAAGCGCGTGGGGAAGCACGTGGGCAAGCGCGTGGGCAAGCGCGTGGAGAAAGCGCATGGGGAAAGCGCGTTGGGAAAGCGCGTGGGGCAGCGCGTGGGGAAAGCGCGTGGGGAAGCGCGTGGACAAGCGTGTGGGGAAAGCGCATGGGAAATGCGCGTGGGGAAAGCGCGTGGGGCAAGCGCGTGGGGCAAGCGCGTGGGGAAAGCGCATTGGGCAAGCACGTGGGGAAAGCGCGTGGGAAAGCGCGTGGGGAAAGCGCGTGGGGCAAGCGCGTGG
>NW_025944770.1:0-263 GCF_000764305.2 Hyalella azteca | reverse complement strand
AATTTCCTGTTCACCTGCGAGAGAAGAGATACACTCAAATAAATAACTGTAGTTTTGGACAAAAAATGATGCGCTTGAGTGAGTCATCCTGACTCATTTTAGGCCCGACGTATCAGTGCTACGTTCGCTCGCTGAGGAAGTGGGTCATAATTTGCACAATATGACACACTTTGTGTTTATCTCATACCAGGGAACAATTGGTATTAATAAATTTGTGTTGTTTAAAATAATACAGAATTTTTTATTCACAGGATGTGTTTGGT
>NW_025944769.1:0-54133 GCF_000764305.2 Hyalella azteca | reverse complement strand
AAGTAGAAGGGTGCACTATAGACCCTGATTGTTTTATTTAGGGTCTCCTGCATTATTGCATTTCCTAACTGATATTTTTAAAAATTTATTGCAATAGCTATTATTTTTTTCAAAAGTTTTTTGAGAAGCCAAATGAAACCAGAATAGATATCACATATAATATGTTGGCTTGGGACCAATAGTATC
Organism: Hyalella azteca; assembly: GCF_000764305.2. Taxonomy (NCBI): domain Eukaryota; kingdom Metazoa; phylum Arthropoda; class Malacostraca; order Amphipoda; family Hyalellidae; genus Hyalella; species Hyalella azteca. Next base: position 53,947 of record NW_025944769.1, on the reverse strand, counting down.
ATGTTTATGGGACCAATCCATGTTCCAGCCCATGAATAAGTTTCTTTTTCTATTAGATCCGCCAATTAGCTTCAATTGCAGAAAAATATCATCTGATTTATCTGCTGCCCAAAGTTTATAACTAAATCTCACGGGCTAGCCACGTATATGTCGTAGTATAATGTGGCCATGTCGACCACAGTTGACTTTCTTCTCTGTCGATAGTCATTGTTATCACATTCGGTGATTACTGTTGCTACAATGACTATTCTCAGTAGGCGAGCAGAATTGCTTGTGGTTGCGTCATCTGAGTTATCTGAATCTCAGTACGTTTCCTTTGTTGCTGCTTCTGTGAAAGGTTCAGTAGCAAATATTTGATCTTCGTGTTATTCTTCTCTGGAAATCTCAATTATTTCATGTTATGATCTGCCAAAAAAACAATTAGAAAAAAAGTGACTCGGGATGAACAATCGTATAGTGTTCAACGTACCTACTTCCAAATATTTCAACTTTTGGGATATATATTCCTAACAGCTCTAAAGATAATGATTCACTAATAAATAACAGAAAAACTTAGATCTAAGATCTAAATAAATAATTTCTAAGTACAAACAAGTTTTTGAAATACAATGCGTAACTATATCACATAGTAATCTACAAGGAAAATTAGATGGCCGGATGGCTTACACTACTGCCGAGCGGTTCCATTTGGAACCAGACAAAATATTTCATGATCTATAAGACTTTAGAAACATTATATCACGTAATGCCATATACAGGATTGAAAGTACTCTCTTTATCGATAAAATTCTGCATCTAACTTGTAAATAATATATTCTCAGAACGAACTACTTACCTTTCTCTGTAATGATGTCAAGCCCTTCTGTCTGACACCAGGTACTTACAATCTTTTAATGTTAACTGAGCAGGAATTAGTCGGCGCAGCAGAACGAAACGTTGCCAGAACATGGACAAGATGTGTATCAAACCTACGCATCCACTAGTATATTGATTTGACCATACAATTTTATTATGAATTCATTTTTTTCTGCTGGTTCCAAATGGAACCGCTCGGCATTAATGGGTTAAACTATCGTTAGTCCTGAAAAAATTTTGTCAAATGACACGATTTTAGATCTTCTGTGAACAAGTCACGCAAAGTAAGAATCGGTGACAGGCCACATCAGGCCTACTCTTCAGCCCCTGCAGCACAATGCCATTTAGTATTTTCTCATTTATCAAAATTTTTATTGTAGACTGCCTGAGACTGGCATGGTGAATCTACTATGATGGAGAGCAATTTATGCATGTAAATATATAAAATCTTGTACCTTGTACCTTGTACAGAATATCTACCTTGCAACTGGACCATCTCTGGACACAAGCAGCTTATGGCTGTGAGGCTCACAGCAAGTGTGTGGTCACACAGATGGACTGCATTGGTCCATAGTGTGTTGGAGTTGGAGGCAGCATCCTAGTCTAGCTCTTGTCTAGCAGAGCTCTGAAGTCCGAGAACTGCTATACACGAGGGCAGTCCCATGGTGGCAAACCAGAGCTTTTTTGGAATCAGTTTTTTTTTAATTTTCTCAATAACTCAAGATTTAAACCAATTTCTTAAGTATGATAATGCTGGTATCCATGATACTTTACTGGTCTAGTGGTCTACTTGTAGGACTCAAAAAATGAACTTGAGGGAGAGTCTAAAAAACTCTCTGCTTTGTCACTATGCACGAGGCTAGTAGCATGGGCTGGCACTGTGGACAGTTCTAGGCTTCTAGGTTCTAGCAGTGGATGAACTAGTGGCTGGTAGTCCACAGTGATAAACCATGGATTTTTTAGAATCAGTTAATTTTTTATTTCCTCATTTACTCACAATTTAAACCAATTTCTTATGTATGATACTAATGCAGGTATCCAGGATACTTTACTGGTCTACATATATAGGACTTAAAAATGAACTTTGAGGGACAGAGGGAGAGTAAAAACTCTCTGCTTTGCCACTCTGCCTAGTACTAGAATAGAATAGAAGTGTCAGCATTGAAGAAATAGGCCCATGGCTTGTTGCCAATTCTTGAACTTTTTGTGACTTGATTCACAAGGGAATGAAGGGATCTGGCCTTAGGAACCCAATCTTTCTTTAACTGACGATTGATTGAGATAGCTGCTTGACTTACTGGTTATTGCTTGGTCCATAATTTACTAGGCATTTTAAGACTGAAAATATGCTCCTGCTCCTGCATAGCTTTGCCTAGTCTGTTTTTGAATATGGCAGACTCTCTAATGTGCTTGCATTGTGGGGTGGATGATACCATGGAGCATTTTCTCCTGGCATGCTTGCGGTACCGGCGTACCGCCTGGAGGCTGGAGCGTCAGGTGCTGATTGCTACTACTCGAGCCATGGGTGTGCACCATCTAACTGTTTGAATACTTCTCGGAGGAAGCAACTACCGCAGAAAGATTCAACATGAAATAATAAGAGCAACAATCACCTATTTAACGCAAACAAATTGTCTGACTTACCTGTAGTGCATGAGCATCATCCTGGATCTACCTGTGAACAAAACTGGAAGCCCAGCTAATAGAACCTTCAAGAATCCTTGACACAACGCTGAAACTTTCTGCTGAGCCCAGGTGTAATGAGTGGTCATCTTTTGGCTACTTCTTCACCTTTAAGCCGGCCACAACAACACAACAACTGTTTTTGAATCCGTTCATACTCGGAGCATCAACAAATAACAATGCTATCAGGGAGGCTGTTTGACATGTCGGTGACTTGAAGCAAGAAGAAGTGTTGTTGCATGGATGTGTTCCAATGCTGTTTTTTTAGTTTATAGCCATGGCCCCTGGTGTTGGTTCTTGTTTCAAATTCTATTAATCCTTCTGGGACCTTGTATAAGCCATCAGTATACTTGTAAGCTTCAATGCAGTCCGCCAGTCCCCACGCAGATGTCGATAACTAAGGCTTGGAAGCTTCATAATCTTTAATCTTTCCTCATAGAACTTGCATTTCAAGCCCAAAACTATCCTTGTTGCATGTCTTTGAACACTCTTATTAAATTTTTGTCTTTTTCAAATTTGGGTGAGTAGGGTGACCACACGATGTTTCCATACTCTGGGGTTGGGCGCACAACAGCAACAAATAACTGCTTCATCGCTTCTGCATAAGTTCTGCATCTAGGAACTCAAAAGAGCGTCTGATCAGTCCAAGTCGTTTATTGGCTTAATTAACTTGACCTTCAATATGCATAGAATATTTCAACTCAAAGTGAACTCATTGTTGATATTAACTCCTAAACCTTTTTCTTTTTCCATTGTCAACTTCAACATCATCACTCTGTCATTGCAACCTTGTCTTCACACACTGTAATCTTGCTGTTCATTATTCTTGCCAAGGTGGATAACTTTACATTTGTCATCATTGAAACGCAGCTGCCACTTATCAGCCCAGTCGATCAGCTTGTCAAGATCTCCTTGCAACTGTACTTTTTGTGACATACGGTATTCTTCACTGTATTATAAATTTTTGTGTCGTCAGCTTATATTGATTACAATATACAATTTAAATGTGTTAGCTAGCTTATGCAGGGTGGGGCAGAACCGATTGAGCAGTTTTGAGGCAAAATAAAAGAGTAATGTAGGTACATAAAGAAGAAAGTTTATTTTCCTTGAGATTAGCATAACATACTATTTAAAATACCTATGTTTTGAAAACAATATCAGGAAGATGGTGTTTGTTAGCTGCATCACACTGTTGGAGACTTTATGTTTAGTATTGGTTTATTGGTCTGAATTAAGTGTAAACAGTGCAGTCACTCAGTCACTACTAGTAGAGGGTATAGAGGGTGGAGTCTGGTAGATTTATATGACATAAAACTAGTAGATCTATTGAGAGTGCTGTGCACTGTGCTATCAGCTACCTATCTGTTGTCTGACTCTTCAATGTTTAGAAGATCTGCCTTCCTGAAGTGTTTTTGTATATTGAAGCCAGTTAAATGGTCAATATTTAACTCATTACCTTGATCCATACAAACTTTACAAAGCTAATGAATCGACTTGTCAATAATTGTTTACCCAAATATACCCAAGTGGTAAACATCACCTTGGCCTGTCAGCCATTAATGAAGGCAATAAGTGCCCTTTTTAGCCATCCATTATGATCCATATACTGTTATTGTTAGTAGGCTAATTGCAACATAAAAAATAACCTTTCAAAAAGACAAAAAGCTGAAAAATAAAAAAAAAAATAAATAAAAAAATCATGAAAAAATAAAAAAAACGGTGATTTTTTATTTTTTTTTTATTTAAAAAAAATCACCAAACCTGATTGAATTAGGTAATGGGGATACAGGTTAACCTTGGTTAATGAGTAATGATCATAATCTGTTCCTTAAAGTTGTATGTGAACCAAATCGCTCCTTAACTGAAATAATTTCCCTCATAAGAAACAATGCTAATAAAAATAATTGGTTCCCAGCCCTTCTTGATTCACTAATATACGAAAGATATAGGCTATGTAGGAATGTTTTTTAAATGAGAACAGTTATAAATCTAGCTAAATAAATATAAAAATGGTAAAGAAATCATTTAAGCATGAGAAAACATTCAGTAACATACATCCTTTGTTGAACCTGTTTCTGCCTTTACTGTAGGTAACACTTTTTGATAATATGGTATTACATTGTCATTAAGCAAGTTTAGCCTCCTATTGCCTCCTGCACTATTAACCTTCTTTGGAGGCATGACTGAGGGCTCTAATTATTAAAATAAAACACAAAAATAACTACATAACATGAATGTGAATGTATAAAGATAACAAAAGTCCTATCAAAGCTGAATTTTCCATACTGGTGAGTGTAATATCATCTTGGAAGCTTAGTCACATGCCTAGTAATAACACATTCGTTGTTCATACTGAAATTTGTTTGCTTCCCAAAGTATATTTTTATCAAAATTCTTACTTGTTAACCAAAGCGTTTGCCAACCACAGTTCTACTGTATTTTCAGGGTTCCTGAAAAAAAGTTAATGAGAATGAATTATTTATACTCCTGGGGAAAAACACAACTTGATACTTTGCTAGTTAATTTGTTAACCCTACTGTAACAAAAAGTGCCAAAATTCATAAAATTTCCAGCAGATATGTTCGATATTTCTTCCCTGCCCTGCCATTAGCCACAACTCTTAATAATGGAATCATCCTGCAATTATATTAAGTGTTTAAATTAATAAGTTTGAACTGATTTCTGTGTATTACAGGTAAAGCTTTGTACATTTTCTTTAAAAAACAAAATACTCTAATTTTTGGTTTGAAATGGTTGCCTTATTGGAAAAAGTACGTAAAACGTTGAAAAATAATATACTGGCATTTGTTATATTGCCCATGATAGTGGGAATTCATATTACTTGGAGGAATCTTCAGGACAACCCAGACCTTGTTAAGCCTCATGAGAAGAAGGAACTACCTATTATTCGAGTAAGTGGCCAAAAAATAGTTTCTCCTGAAGTTCTTTCCAATTTTATTTGGAAGCATAGTTATGGTTAGAGTAGTTGAAAACCCCTATCATTAAATAAAAAATACTAGGTTCAGAAATTCTATCACGGAAAAAGTGTATTAATGCTGATATATGCTTAAATTGGCTGCAATTTGGCCTGTATTTATTTATTCAACAAGTCCCTTAATATATTTCAGTAAATGCATGGTTGAAGACTGAGTGTGAACAGGTTATCTTAGCAAAGTAGTTATTATCTCTGATTTAGGTACATGAAGAGAGATGCATCATATGGATATTTTTTTTTTTTTTAGATGAATATAATATTTGTGCAAAGCAATTGTAGGTCACTGTTGCTTTACTGCCCTCACAATGCTAATGAATTCAACTAAAGTATTGTGCAAAGGATCCTTCATATTTTTTTAGAATTTATTTATGACTCATTTATGGTATCAATATTTATTTATTACACAATGAAATCCTATCTTCATTTTCATTCCCTTGTTCCTGCAATATTTTGCATTGCCATTAAGGGATGCTAGTGTTTTTTGAATTGTGAAGTCTCAACAGTCGACAAGTTTAATTCAATTCTCAGGTTATGAGGTTATGGAAATTATGTGGCAGCTGTTTTGTCTGTTTGCAGAGTTCTAAAATTATTGTTCATTTGTAGGGAGCGCTGATGCTACAAGAGAAAATGGTTGATTCCATCAGCAGTGAGAAGAAGAAAGATTAATTCCTGTTGATTGAAGATGGCACATCATTGTCATTGCTTACCCTTGCTGTATTGAATAATTTATATTAAAGGTGAGTTATAAAACTTTAAAATATTTGAGCCCAATTATTGATTGTTAAAATATTTGTTTAAAACTCTTTTCAAATGCCCATTTGTATTGTAAGTTTTTCTTTTCTTAACTAATAATTAGGTAAAATTATAATTTTTGAATGCCATTATTACTAGGTCATGGTGATGGTGAACTGCAATGAGAAACTTCCAAGATAGTTTCAAAAATACCGTCAGTCCTCATAAAACAAACTTCTGACTTCCATTAAGCCATCATATGTTTGCAGGAAAAATGCAGGGAGTTCGGAGTTTGGAACCTCAAGGGCTGAGTGGCGTGTGGTGCCACAGCATCAAGGAGGCCTCTATATGTGTGCTGCTTGGACACTACCACTCGATGTTGAGGAGACTTCATGGACGTCAAGCAGGAACTTTGCTCCTCCAACACTCTGGTGGTATTCATTCCTACATTAACTCTGCTAGTGACTTTGTGAAAAACGTTCAGCCATTTCATCCATGCCTGAAGTTCATCAATGCCCTCATGGAAGCTCAGGTTTCTGCATATGGATCTCATGGTCTATACTGTGGTTTATTATGCTCTTCACTTCTACAAGAACTTCTCAAACTTGTCAGCAATGGTCTGCCACTTGTAATAATACAAGAAATATCTGGAGCTCTAGTTGACATCATTCTGTCTCACTGTTCTGAACCTACTGCTGTGCTGGATGTGTCCAGCATCCATGAAATGATGAAATTTTTGGGCCCTTGTCTCACTGACAGGAATTTGGGGCTCAATGATGCCGAAATTGATCATCTAAAAACCAAGGTACTTGAAGCAGTTTTGCTTAGCATTTCTGACATTGGACATTCACAAACGTTTGGTGATGTTGTGATCACTGAAGTTCCAGGTCGCCCGGTGACAGAAGCCTCTGTGTTCAAAGGTCTGCTTTATCGTCATCATCGCCTGCAAGAAAATTCAATGGCTTGTATCATAAGTAACTTGGAGTCTTTTAGTTCCTCACACATTGTTGGTCATAAACAGGCCTCAAGTTCAATCGGAAGTTCATCAAGAGGCATTAATTTGTTGAACAATGAAGAAAATAACATTTTTTCCAGAATTCCTAATGGCATTAAAAGTGATAGGATTTCATTCTATACACACAATAGAGTGTCAGATGAAGCTGAGAGCAGGAGTATCAGTCTTATCCTATTCAACATAACGTTGGAGTTCTCTTCAAATGCCAACGAATGTATTAAGTTCTGTGGCAAGTTCTCTAGTTCAACCATGTACGACATGGAAGTCACTAAGCAACTAACGACATTCATGGAACGTGAGAAAATATTAATCCTAGCCTGCCAGAAGGTAGTGAGTGAGAGTATCACTGCTGCTCTAGAGAGACGTGGTATCCTTGTTCTAGAGCGGCTCGGCACAGCACTCACGACTTCCTTGGAAAAATTAGCCAATTGCCGGGCTGTTTCTGACCTACAGCTGCTACAGGCCTCAAATGATCAACCTTGTATGGGGTCTGGTCATCAAGAGTGTAAGTGCTTGTTAAGAAACTCCATTGGTGCCATCACTGGTATTAAACGTCGTGATGTTTCTGGTCGCCTTTATCTGCTCATTGAGAACACATCTGATGTTCCTCATCCGCCTGTAGTGACGCTTCTTCTACCTGCTCTCATGGCGCCTGTTGCTGCCAATTTAAAGGTATTATAAACTTCACCTCTTGAATATTTCACTGTAATACTAACGCCAACATATAAAACTTTGCTATTTACATAAGATTTGGTTGTGCAGTTCCAAGTTACTTAGTGCTTGGCTGATATATTATTTCAAATTTGATGATGAACGGGCATAATTAGTGTTGAGATCTAGCATAATACCATCCCATAAATTAGACTTCGTCGCGTACAGGTGTTGGTGGAGGAGGCTGTGAAGAGCGTGTCACACAGCATCCTATCTCCTGGCGTGGTGTGCGGCTTCTGCTGGGGAGCTAACCTGGCGGCTCTTGTGCAGCGCCGACACACGAACTCCTGCCTCCTTCAGCGCACCGGCGCTACTGAGGCGCAAGTCTTTTTCGTACGTTTTAGCATAGGTTGCACTTGGAATAATATTTTGACTTGGCCTCCCTTATGAATTGTAATGTTTCATAAATCCTTTTCTGCATGCTCGTCTACTGAGACCAGAAAAGACGTTTAAATTTCTCTGCGAAAAAATTCGTTTCTAAAACAAGTTTCATGAATTAGATAATTCGAATAAAGCATGATTCAGTAATTCGAAAGTACTCAAAGAGCACTAGTCCGCCTGAGCGACTGTGCCCACGAAAATCAACCTCTTCAGCCGATAGAGTTACCGATGCAGCCGTGTGCATGATGACACTGACGCCACCGTGTGCATGATGACACTGACGCCAACGTGTGCATGATGACACTGACGCCACCGTGTGCATGATGACACTGACGCCACCGTGTGCATGATGACACTGACGCCACCGTGTGCATGATGACACTGACGCCACCGTGTGCATGATGAAGCAGGTGGTTGGTAAATGTGCAGGTGGTGGAGGCGTTCTGGCGGGTGTTCGTACGTCTGCAGGCGCAGGAGGACGGCAGCCAAAGCAGTGTCGCGCCCCTGCCGCCGTGGGCTACAGACCAGCACAGACAGGAGCCACCCCAAAGTGGTGAGGCGAAGTAACAGTAACGAACTAAGGATGAAGTTTGTCATCAAAACCGTTTTAATTAAAGAAATTGTGAATTTACTTGGCGCTTTCTCTTTGCTTTTCAATTATTGTTAAAACTTGTTGATTGTTTAGGTTTGTTCATTCATAACCTGAGTCATAACCCACATCGTCATAAGGTAGAAAAATAATAACCCACTCATCACATTTCTAAGCACGACTAAAGTTAATTTCTCTAAATATGTTGGTTTTCCGCATCACTCGACTTGTTTTGTATAATGTCGATACAATCTTGTCATATTAATTTTTTTATGTGTCAGTTTGATAGTTATAAAATTCCTGTGAAATCAAAGGTTATACTTCTTTAAGATGTATTAAATAATATAAATGTGTTCCTACTCTTCGAAGCCGATTATATTACTTCACACTCGGGTTCAAAATATGCAAGTTTCATAGTTTTTTTCAATGCTTTTCATGATCGCGTCGTTGAGTGTACCTATAAGTTTACTCGACTGTTCGCTTACAATAATATTTTCTGAACATATCAGTACCACAAGAGCGCAAGACGCGTGCAGCTGCCTGCCACGATGAGACTCTGTCACACGCTGCGGTGTTCAGTGCTGTGTCGTCGGCGCTGGAAACTGTTCTTCAGCTGCTGCAAGTCGACTACTGCATCTTTGACAGATAATTGCATACTTGAGCTCTGGAAATTTCATGATTTCATAACCGTGCTCTGGAAATTTCATAATTTCATACCCGTGCTCTGGAAATTTCACAATTTCATACCCGTGCTCTGGAAATTTCACAATTTCATACCCGTGCTCTGGAAATTTCATAATTTCATACCCGTGCTCTGGAAATTTCATAATTTCATACCCGTGCTCTGGAAATTTCATAATTTCATACCCGTGCTCTGGAAATTTCATACCCGTGCTCTGGAAATTTCATACCCGTGCTCTGGAAATTTCATACCCGTGCTTGGAAATTTCATAATTTCATACCCGTGCTCTGGAAATTTCATACCCGTGCTGTGGAAATAACGCCAAAAATTTACTAGTTTTCTGAATTTTAATAGAACTAAATTATTTTATAGTATCGGACGAGTTTCTCAAATAAGATCAATCAAACTTGATGAAATTCGTGCCACAAAAAATGCAGTAATAGTTAAAAATTATATAACGATGGTGAATTTGAAATTATGTGTATTTATTCTATTGTTGGGTCAATGGTGATAAATCCCCCATTTTAAGATGTTAGGATATATTTAAATTGATTTATTATGTCTTGGGCACCTATAGATGGACACAGGAAAATTCGACGCTAATTTGCTAAAATTTCGGCAGATGCTCGGTTGCACACTAATGGAGCGGCTGCGATAATTACTTCAATATAATAATATTCACTTAAACTTCACAAATTTAGCTGTAAGTACCAAAGCATCGTTGCAATGAATGCGGGATTGAAATGTAACTTTAGAATTAATGCAGTTAATAAAGGCATCATCTGACACAATATCGTATTTTAGGCTTGCACGTTGGCTGAAACGATTATGGGCTCTACTGCGACAAATGTTGACTGTTTTTCCTCATAACCCTACAAAATATATCACGAATTTCTTGATATTTGACTTTATTTACTTATTACTCAATTTTGAATACGAGGTGGTGTTCACTGGCGTCGCGACGTGTTCTGCTTTAGCAGTAAAGGCAACATGTGTATGATTTTGAAAACAATTCAGATCTTGCAATCAAAATTTATATTATTATAATTGTCATTACTGCGGTGCGCGTTTGAAAGAAAATGAAGAGTGATAACAATTTTGTGTGACTTGCGCCATTGACAGGCGATTCAGCGCTCATATAGAAAAGATGTGTCGCGCTATACAAATTGAATCCGCAATTTATACTAAGACTTAATTATTCTGGTGACGGCAAGGTAAAGATTCTTAAAATTAGGCTGTGATGGTTAGCCTTACGCTCATCATGCCTTATCGTGGACAACCCACTCAGGCAATGTCGAGTTATGGTCCTCAAGTAAATTTGAACACAGAATTTCTGTCAGATAAATTTGGTTTCCTACTGTCTTATTATTTTCTCAGAGAAGAGCTGTTTTTAATTGAACAACCGTGTTTAATTGAACAACCGTTTAGGGAACTGAACAACCGTGTTGAAACATGCGAAGATGCAGAAGCTTGTAGAAACTAGAGGCATTAACAACACGGAGCATTTTCCCGACAAGTCAATTGTTTGTTGTTACTCAAATGTAAAATTTGGGCAAATATTACACTGTGTTTGAAAAAACTTTACTATAGTAAACATGGCTTGCATTACATTTTCATCTTTATAATAAATCTTGACCTTGGTTCACCGGTTTATTATTAATCTATTCTGTGAATTACAATAGAAAAATATTTTGTTTGTTGGTTGTATACGTTGTTCCATTATTTAGTTTATGAATTGTGTACATAATAATGAATGGTGAGTGCGTTTTCTGTATCTTACGCCATTACAATGATCTATTGAACACTTATGGTTTCACTCTCCTTCTGGCTTAACTACGAAATTCGCGTGTTGCTTCTACTCATAACTTCGGGCAGACGACTGGGATTCTTGTTAGGATGCTAGTTGTAGGGTTATTGTTAGGATGTTAGTTACAGGGTTATTGCTAGGATATTAGTTATAGGTATAATTGTTAGGATGTTAGTTATAGGGTTATTTTTAGGATATTAGTTATAGGTATTATTGTTAGGATGCTAGTTATAGGGTTATTGTTAGGATATTAGTCATAAGGAGTCTTGTTAGGATGCTAGTTATAAGGTTATTGTTAGGATATTAGTTATAGGGATTCTTGTTCGGATATTAGTTACAAGGTTAGTGTTAGGATATTTCCTTCTTATGAGCATTCCAATCGGCAGCAAGTTTGTTTGCACAAACTCTGTTACTTCTGCTTTTCACTTTAGAATTTCTTCTCAGTTCTGCTCGCAGGAACAAGAACTGAGCAGACATGCTCTTGAATAAAAACGTTATATACGCTCTAAAGTTGACTCCGCCATCTTCGTCATAGTTCTCAAATGTGGGTGCTGTCGCTCTCCTCAGGTCTAATCGTTAAGTCAAGGAATCAAGTTAGTTAGTTTAGTGTCCAAATGTTTACTAGCGCTTCAGCTATTAAGCTATCTCGCACCGAAAGTCAAGATGAACATCACCATAGAGGTGGAAGGTCTCAATTATTCATCACCCACAAGGGGCGGAAGGTCTCAGATGTCCAGCCCTTAACCCCACAACTGAGACCTGCAGTCAGACACCGCGAGCTCAGCGATGGGGCGCTCAGGAACAATCCCCCTAGGAGCGCGAAATCCCGTAGGACTTCTGACGAGCACAGACACCCGTCAGAAGTCCCCCCTGAGGGGTCAAGGAATCAAGGAAGAATTTTGATATAATAATATGATTTTATTCATTTTTAGTTTTTCGAACTGATGATGGAGCTGGACTCCGAAACGTTTTCAATATCGATGTGGTGAATTTGCTTGGCGTTTTCTTTGCTTTTAAATTCCTAGTGAACTTGCGATATAAGCAGACTGATAATATCGTTAAATCATATTTCCTCATAGGTTGAGGTCGTATTTGTTGCTTGCTTGCGTATCATGCTTCATATTCTTCTTAGTTTCTTATTCGAGTTTAGGGTATGGCTCAGCCAGGATACAAACACAGACACTAGCAGAGATGTGCATTTCCAGTAACAGGCCGACACGTATCTGAGACAGAGACGATCTATGTCTCTTGACTACAACACTATGCCGCGCGGTCGCAGCACTGTAGTCCTACACGTCTTAGTTACTCTGGTACAATGGAGACCGACTAGTTTGCCGAACACAAGAAAGAGTCATGCCATGCATATTTAACTCGATGCTGGTCTCTGAATTTGAATCCGATCTCTTAGTGGTTCTTGTTCAGATGGTACTCTCGCTCTACTTATTGGGAATTACTTCAATATGTCTCGCTGTCGGTGATCGAGGCAAATAATTGCTAGTTTGATTCGAGAGTTAAAAAATGAATGAGGGCCAAGAGCATCAGCAGACACCCCCAAGTTTTATTGGGCAGGTATTTTGAACACGCTTTTTAGCGCATTTCCTCATTTATGGAAAAAATGCATTATTGTGCTCGCCATATCTGTCCGTCCGTCCGTCCGTCCGTGACCTCAAGTTTTCGTCGACGAGAAAATGCGCTCTCTGTCACTCACTGCAGTGACTACTGAGTTATATTTTTAGCGCATTTTCTCATCTATGGAAAAAATGCACTATTGTGCTCGCCATGTCTGTCCGTCCGTCCGTCCGTCCGTGACCTCAAGTTTTCGTCGACGAGAAAATGCGCTCTCTGTCACTCTCTGCAATGAGTACTGAGTTATATTTTTTTTTGCTACTCTGGGAACGTCACTTCATTGAAGTGGACTTCGCTTACCTTTTACTATTTGTCCGGGACGGTTCGTAATAAGAGCTACGTCACATAGGCATTCGCTCAAATGAACTATGGTTTGGACTTTTTTTAATTTTTCTTGTAAGCTGAAAATTTTTGCTTGAACAGAGCTACGAGACAAGCTATAAGGAACCCATCTTTTTATCCTAAATTCTCAGATGCTATCGTCGGTAACAAGTGCACAGCCAATAGGTAATACAGGTGAGGTAATATATTTAGGACAAAAGAGTAACGTTGTACACCCGCAAGATATGATACTCACTGCAGTGATAGGACCAAGAAACCAAATGGTCGGGGCGAACTGTGCGTCTTAGACTGGACTCACTGACATGAGATTTCATGCTTGCCCTAAAAGAAAGAAATACGAAGGGTAGATATGTTCACATTGTATACTATGTTATTCTATTTATCATTGATCAATATTATTGGTTATGTTCAGATTTGAAATGCCTAGCACCATAACGAACCCGGTGGGAGTCGAGTAACTATTTCAAACTATCGTCAGTCATGAAAATATCCGGTCAAATGACAAGATTGAGATCTTCTGTGAACAAAGCACATAAAAGAAAAGAATCGGCGACAGGCCACATCGGGCCTACACTTAAGCGCCGAGATCACTGTGTTATGTTATAGTAGCTCGTAATTCTAAGTTTTCATCGATCAAAATTTATCGACAGTGCTTGAAGATGCTCTGCAGGCACTGAGCTCTCTCGCAAGATGTGACTAGCAGCAAGTCACTCAACTGATTGTGGAAAATAAAAAGATTTTATTATAAATTTCTTACATCATCTCTTTTCCGTCAATCAAGTAAGGATGAAATCAAGCCTAACATTACAAATCAATTTCAACAAAGTGTTCACGATTTTTTTCGTAAAGAATGAATAAACTAAAGGGGAATATTAGATGAAAATTTTAGTGTGTGTACTGAGTGATATACTCGTCGAGCACGTCGTAGACCGTCAGGCCACCGCGCATCTGACGTTGAAATAACGTTCATTAAACATTTCAATAAAATCAATGTTGTTGCAGCGTCATTTGCCTCATGGATTTACATTGTGCCCCTACTTTCATGCTGCACTTACGAAAAAATGTAATACATGTGCTTTGAAGAGCAATCTGTCCGTGATGCAAGTAATCCCATGTACGCATCAAATTACGTAACTCAATTCTGAAAAATGCTCGTGCCACGTAAAATATGTTAATGAAATTTATTCCAAATAGATACTCGCAAGGCGTAGAACGTTAAATATTCATCCCCACGTATGTGGGGCCTGGTTTAATTAAATATTTGATTTGCTACTGAGAGATTATAATAAGCATTACATTGAAATGCTGTTAAATAAAAAAAATCACACATAGGTAATACAAGTAAATAAGAATAACATTCGAGCCTACATTATTTGAATATCTAAACATGCCACAACACCTATATCACTAAACATAAACATTATAAAGATCTCGCGTCTCCATTCATAACAAACCTCAGCCACTCGCATCCATGCACAGTCTTTTCATGGAATGGGATGATAATTTATTGTTGGTCTTAATTTCAGTGCAACATCGTTATGATTGATCATCACCTTCATGATATCTTAATTACTTCAGAAAGTTTGTATCTGAATTAGAGAATTCGCTTCGCGCCATGCAATGGATGTTTACACTCGACCATGCAATCTCCAAATAACCAATACCATATTAACCCCAATTTCTTAAAACAATAAAATTACAAACAAGAATAATACGAAATATTTTATACATAAAATTTAATAATTAATTGTTCTACACGTCAAAAGTCTTAAGAAGGCGCAGTCGAGAAAGTTTTCATGCGTTCTATTGAAGATTTGGAAACGCAGGAACCCGATTACGATCCATGCTCTGGGTTGTCAGACTCGAGCTCAGTGGGCTCCACATTGTATGGCTCCTTTTCGTTAATTTTCATCGCTAAATTTCCACCATCTTTGCTGTGGGAGCGCAGCCGTGGGTAACAAAATTGACTGGTAAACAGGCCCTGGGCCCAACGCCAACCATCAGCATGCAATATCTACACATAGTCTCAGATCAATGAGATGTGGGTAACTCCGGCTAACAGTAAATCCGCTTTGCACAACACAGCCACTGCTTCATAGAGCCGGAGCACAGCTGGCCGGAGCGCAACAGGCCCTACCGCAACAGGCGGCGCAGGTTAGGTTAGTTTGGGTTACGTTAGTAGTAGCTGTTGCGGTAGGGCCTGTTGCGCTCTGGCCAGTTGTGCTCCGGCCTGTGACTAAACGGCGCTGTTGTGGTGGGCGCTTTGTGTCAAAAGCCGTGAAGATGCCCGGCTGCGTTACGCTCGGGAAGGTATATGAATCGCACTGTGGACTTGGGCTATGCTGACCTCTAGCTATCCACCCCTTTGCTGTCATCAGCGCTGGTTGGTAAAGTTGGTTCAGAATAACTTGATCTTCGTCGTGAGGTAAGAGAATAACCAAAATTACTAAAATTTTCACGAGTTGTTCTGTGTTGATTTTGTTCTTCAGCGTAATAATCTTTGTCGCTCACCGACTCTTCTTCGAGTTGGTATTGCTCAGGTATGGCTTCATATGATCTCCTTGTGTGTGTCGGTAAATGATGTGAGTGGCACTCTGAGGAGGAATCAGAATTACTAATGTTTTTTGCATGTTGGGTCGACGTCTCAAGTCCGTTTTGATGTCCTGGTTGATTTTCTCGGTATGATAAACCGATGATTCCAGAGTTGATATCACTTCGTAAAATTCCTACATTTTTTGATCGCTGTTGTGGCAATGAAAAACTGAGACTTTTTCGGCGAGAAAAGATGTTCTCATTATCAGATATAATAGAGCTTCGGGAGTCGGCTCCTGGGTTCATCCTACTTTCTATCTTTGTTTTAAGTTCGGACAGTCGATGTTTCTTTAACCTCCCTCTGGGACCATCCAACAAATCGAAGCAAGAGTTCCTGTATGAAGGCGCCTCAGATGCTTTTCTAGTTGCGGCCACTGTTTGCGTAGGATCAACGAAGAATGTTTCCATTATACCTTTACCTTTGACATTAATTTCGCCCCGAGACAATGTAGTCCAACCAACGTCTTCCAAGATTTCTGCAACTGCTCTTGTCACCTGCCAAAGTTGAAGATTTATACAATAATATTTTGAATGAGAACAAGTGTTTCCAAAGCACCAAATATCTTCTCCGACGTCTGCGAATATAATTATCGAGGAGTGGCCTTACACCAACCACCATATATTGCCCTTTGATAATTGATAGGACGAACAAAAAATTGCGCGTTTATGATTGAAGCATTACTGGAGGCCGCATTTTTACATATTTGCCAGAGAACTGGGCTTGCCACACAAACGACCACTTAAGCACCAGCGAGCAAACACATAAGATTTATTATTATATTGTGTATTATATTATTTCTCTACCTCGCCCCACTTGCCTCCTCAGGCATCTCAAGGCTCGCTTGACCGCCTTGAACCCTGTTTTATTCCTAATATATTTTATTTCATAAATTCATTCATCTCCATCACCACTATTAGTTCTCAGATAGGCTGAGATTCCCTTCCGGGATCTCTTATAGAGATGGAGTCACGTAAATCCTAACGCAAATCATGTAGTTGTAGAGGGCACTACGGAAGCGGTTTGTTCATTACAAAATTCATGTATATTACATCAGCAGAAATTCGAATTTCTGATATTAATCCTAACAGGAATCTCTTTATTGACGGACAAAATTTGTTTAAGTTCGAATTTAACTTTTAATGCGAGTGCCACCATCGCATTCATAAACATATTTATGACAGAAATACTTTCCAATCATGCACAATACTAATCAACAAATGCCTTTTAATTTTTTCTATTAGAAGTTAGCCTTCATAGGGAGACTTTACTATCCCATATACGCTGCCATCAAAGGGGACAGCTTGGGGAATTTTTCACCCACGTGTATTTTGCCGATCTCGCCGGTGTAGTCCATCCTGGAGGCGACGTTCACAGTGTTGCCCCAAATATCGTAAAGTGGCTTTTGACAGCCTATCACTCCTGCTATCACCGGCCCCACGTCCATGCCTGGAAATTATGGCATTATTTAAGCAATATTTAGTTTTTGCATGCAGTTATCCCTGCGCCTTAATTATTGAAATGGTGCCTGAGCCTTGGTGACTAAAAAGGCGCCTGCTCCTCAATAATTAACGTTATAAGCCTTGCAATGACTCCATAAAGTTAGCTTCATTTTACTTAGTACGAAATTTGAAAATTACGGAGCAGTGAATGTTCATTTGAGCATTTTACGAGTTAGGGCCTCACATGGTTTACAAATGATAATTAATTGAATAGACTTGATCTGTGTAATCATATTTAGAAACTGTGATCGCCTTGTTTTGATCTCTTGTAATTTGTTTTAATCTCTTATGCATCTGTGATTCAATGAACTCGAAAAAATGAAAACAATTCATGATATAAACTGTAAATTATTGTTATTAGAAAGTAATATTTTCTTGCTATTCACGAAAATGCTTTTCATGAAGGATTTTCTAAGATTTGATGCAATATTACTATTAGTACACACAGTCAAGTCAAAGGAACCGAACCATCAAAAGAAGTTACGAGTTCGACATTTCGTATACCAATCGTGCATGGCTTTTCAAGCTAAACCCACTTTTCACAAACGAAAAAGGGCCGTCATATAATCAGCTTAGCAACCTGTACCAAAACCGCTACGTGTACATAAGCAATCTTCGATAGTACGTCCCTCATAAAAAAAACATGCACTCACACTGTGAAACATATCGCGTTAAATACCTATTCTTAGCTGGAAGTTTTGAAGGCTCTCTTTGTTAATAGTTTCAAGTTTAGAGAACATGGCGGCAGCGAAGGCGGCCAGTGTGGCAACATTCTCGCGCCTGTCTTGCTCGACAAACTCTGCGTCGTCAGCGCTTCTCATGCCGGGTTGGAGGCCGCACGCTGCCATGTACGTGCTCCCCACAACCTTGATCTTCTCGATGCTCAAGAACTGCATCTGGTACGTTAACTGATGAAATAGATCTAAGATTACATAAAACTTCAAATTAATTTTAAAAATTTAATAGGATTCGCTTCAATCCCTCATACGAACATAATAATTTATTGGAAATGACCAGTAGCTAATACTAGGTTCATTTATAATTTTATATGTTTAAGGTTAAATCCGTTTCGTCAGTTCTACTATGCCATGCATACATTACATGGCAGGCAAGCCACAACTGCAGGGGTTGTTCTTAAATTGTGATTTTAATCTGAGCCAACGCTTCACAATTAAGATTCTGTGTGAGATGCAGTGTTTTATGTTCTACTTGACGATGCGAAGCTCAGCTAAAGCAAACCTTTTATTCGATTGAAAGACATTTGAAAAATAACATTTTCTCTAGATATTCCAATAATATGTAAATATCTTTAATGATACCAAATGGAGGCACCCTCTAAACCTAACCTCTACGCACATAATTTTGAAATAATAGAAATAAAGATATAAAGAAGCTATTATTGGCCCATGACACATTCAACCGAAGACTACCAGCACGCCTCGTCTGATGGAGAAGTATTGCTTTAGCAGACTAATAAAACATGTCATTCGAGCGAAACTGTCTCGTATGATTAACTCGATTTTTTCTGTTAGTCGATCGCATGACAACTTACGCCTCCGAAAATTGTTGGTATCTGAAGTCTTTATAGAAAGAAAATCCGAAACTAATGTCACTAATCTAATTCCAGTTTAATTTTTCGTCAGGAATCATGGAACTCACCGTTAGTTTAATTCAAAGTATCACAGTGTACACTGTACGCATCCAGATATAGTTACCAAGCAATGAAACCAGTCTCCTTAACACACACCATATCAAATTCCCTGATGATTTCATGAAGCACTTTGAGGCAGCCCCTGCCCTCCTCGTTGAACTCGAGCTCCTTGTAGAACTCGGAATAATTGGGGATACTGGCGAAGAGAACCGCCACGTGGTTGTAAGACTCGTGGTACAGCTCGTCCGCCGGCGGCTCCAGAAACTTTTTCGCTGAGAGCAAGAAGTTGGCTCAGGACATACGTGGTATGCAGTTTTATTTTGAGGGATAAAGATTGCTGGCTTTGATTAACTGCAGCTAATCTAAAATGAAAGCTCACACAGTATTATAGATTAGCTGTAGGCTGCGCTCTACAGTTAATGGCGGCTCACACAGATATTAACAAGTACGTCACGCTGAAGCTTTGATGTTTGGGGCAAATATTAATAGTTTAAAGGGTAAAACATGTGGAAAAATACGAAGTGAGCTTAATTTTTTTAAATGAAAATATTTAGTGTGCCATGCATACTCAATGATGGTACGTTGAGATTCTATTCATAAGCTGGAATTGTAAAGTTATATATTTCTATACACAAATCGAAGTTTAGTCGACTGATTGCAATTAGAGGTTGCTTTCCAAACCATAAGATAGCTGGTTAATACGCATAATCATTAGTGATTGTCATAGCTATATTCATACTTCTTGTAGCCATAAGAAGATATACAACTATTTTATAATATTCAACTGATTATATACAAAGTTCGTTTTATTTCTAGAGTCAATTTAGCATGATAATTTTGGATTGACCATGTGCCGAACTTTAGCCCATAGTAGTAAAATGCATAAATCAACAATACCACATGTATGTTAGACGATAGCATCATTTTGAGATATTATGGCACTATTCAAGCCTGTTGCATGCGTTCTTTATTCTTCATGGTCGACGGAATAAGATCAGAAGCTCAGTAAACTATAATCTTTGGTCTACCAGAAAATAACGAGTATAACAGAGGTCCTGCAAGTCTTAGTCGCGAAGTAGATGGCAGAGAGCCTTAACTTTGTTACATGATCTCTGGTTCATAAATAAGAAATTTGTCGTGAAATATTGTCACTCCACTGCATCGGTTATGTAGTGAATATTAAATGTATGCAAGAGTCTTCAGGAACGAAACAACTTCTTTGAAGCTTATATAAGAGTTTTTGCCAGAGTCGCATGAGTAAATCCAAAACTTATAATATCTATTTTTGGAGAGTCCGATTTAGAAATATCAAATGTTTATTCATTTCTAATGACAGAACAGAACTGACGGAGCAGGAATTGATAGAAAAGTTATTACATTTCTAAAATTTGGTACGTGTACCAAAATTATCGTCCGGCTGAATACCGAAAACTAGACTGTCTTGAGTAACGATATGATGTAGCCTGTGTCCCTATTATTGATCCATCAACAGAATTTATCAACTGATTTTAGCGCATTTTCTCATTTATGGAAAAAAGGCGCAATTGTGCTCGCCATGTCCGTCCGTCCGTCCGTCTGTCTGTCCGTTCGTGACTTCACGTTTTCGTCGACGAGAAAATGCACTCTCTGTCACTCACTGCAGGGAGTACTGAGTTATATATTTTTGACCTCTAACTGACCAACGTGTCTAGGGAGGATGTTTGTGAGAAGTATTTTATTCGCCATGTGCGTCTCTTCAGCCTCTTTGTGCTCCTTTCCATGTTGCTGCTTCCAGCCAAAGTCCAGTCGCATTATATACTCCATCTGTCGAATGATGTGTGTTCATTAATTATATGCGCTCATTCTACGAACCATCCCAACTCTACGCATGCCGAATTATTACATGACAACGTCTTCTTGATGCACATTTTCACTGAAATTATTATAAAATCTTCGTTGAAATAATGGATTAACCTTCATATAATTTCAACGTGAATTATGAAAAAATTGCGCATGAAGGCAAAAATAGTGATTTGTTATCCATGAAGTGCTTGCTATGATGCAAATGCTTAAATCTAATTTATTTTCACTATAACTCTACCTATTAATTATCGATTTATTTCCTGATTTATAATCAATATCATGGCGAAAAGCAAATAAAAATATTTCGTTAACATTTTATGCGAGTAAGTGATGTGTAACTAGACTACGAGAAAATTCCTTTCCTAAGTATATGATTATATTTATTTTAATTATAACGGCTTAACTTCTAACTTTGTTCATATCAGAAGTATGGAAGTATCACCTGTCTATCCATGACATGTAGGGCGAGGGTGAGGGAGGTTACGAAGATAAGATGGGTCACGGCGGGCGATAAGCTATCGCTCGACACCAGGAAAATGGGATAGACGCTGCCGCTGTACACGTCCTGTTAGAATAGAATAGAATAGAAGTGTCGGCGTTGAAGAAATAGGCCCATGGCCTGTTGCCGATTCTTGAACTTTTCGTGACTTGATTCACAAGGGATCCGGCCTTTGGAACCCGATCTTTCCATAGCTGACGATTGATTGAGATAGCTGCTGGACTTATTGCCTGGTCCGTAATTTGCTAGGCATTTTAAGACTGAACATATGCTCTGCATAGCTTCGTCTAGTCTGTTTTTGAAGATGTTCATACTCGGAGCGTCAACGATGCTATCAGGAAGGCTGTTGTTCAGGATAACATTTTATAGCAAACATATTTATATTTTGGTTCTTGAACGTGCCTCAGCAAAAATTTCAAAAAAGTGTACATCTTAATGATATTGCTTTTTAATGTGACCTCATCGTTCCAACGTTAAATTTACAATTCAAAAATTTTCTGCACATCTCTACTAGTCAATACAATATCTAACTGGCGTTATTTCTCATAATATTTGAACTCTTTTGAATTCGTAGCAATATGGTTATTTGCATTCATATGATCTTACGCAGAGGCAAAATTTTAATATCTAGGAATCGCTTAACTCAAATGTTGCAACATATTTTATAACTTTATCGATGATTCTGAAACAACTCCAATTTTACTGCTTCTTACATGTTTAAATTGACCGTATGGAGCACTTAGATTATGCATGACTCGAAGTAGCCCTTCATTTTCCAGCTCCATGGAGCCCGTCATTATATCCTTAGTTCTTGCCTACTTTGACACAAAGTTTCATCGCATTACTAGAGGATCATAAAAAATTTCCGTATAACAGTAGATATTACCATGATTTACTTGGTCATTAAAATGACTTCAAAAATTCTACAGGGACTGTAGGACAAATGGATAAAAAATGATCCCTTCTGGCATCTGACATTGAAATAATGTTGATTAAACGTAGTTTCAAAAAATCAACTTGTAAGCGACGTTGTTCCAAGTTATTTGCCTGGAGGAATTTTTTACCTTGTGACTCTGCAGCCATTACAAAACAAGCCATCTTCTGTTTAACTCTGCCTCTTAATAATAATAATAATAATAATAATAATAATATCGATTTCAGCGTTTATTAGGCCGTAGGCCTTTTGCCGATTCTTAACTGCGTTTTTCGGTATCGAACGCGCAACTCACTGCTACAATTCTGCTTTGCTTAACCGCCCGGCCTCCTTGCCGATTCTGACCAGAAACTGGCGTACAGAGCTGGGATCGAACCCGCGCCTCTCTGCGCCAATCTTTCTACTCTGAACTTTAACCACTAGGCCACCCTGCCCAGTAGGGTGGCCTACTATCTTTTGAATACATGAATATCTTATATATATGAATATCTTCATACCTTTTGAAGTCCAAGGATGCCGTAAGTGTAGAGGCCAACAGCGACCAGGTAGGAGAACAGCTTCAGCATAAAATGCATCCTGAAGAAGCACCAAACCACCAGCAGGCACAGCGATATCGAGTGGGTGAAGAACTGCCAACAAACCAGTTTATTTATGCGGAAGATAAATTAAATATTGTTCTTGGAAAGATTCATTCCAAACTATTGCGGAGAGAAAGTTACATCAAATAATTCGAGTGGTTGACTATAGTATGATATTAAAATAGTAAATGCCTATTATTTTTTGGTAGGAGTTTAAATATATGAGCGGAATGAAATATGATGCTGTATAATTTTTCTGCTGAGTAAATAAAAATGACGAGTACATGTAATTCTGAAATTGTCTTCTCGTTTTTTAAAATATTAAGTAAATAATAATCAGTTCGTAAACAAGTAAAATTTATATTTTGGAATGTGGTGGGTACCAGCGAGATGTTATTTTCGCAAACACTGTCTATACCTCAGCAACGAATGGTATAGCTTCCAAAACCGATTTACACACAATCCATGCTGCGTGATTATCCGACTAAATGCGCTACCGTGAAAACACAATATGGTAAGTATAGCAGTTAGCCTTGGAGTGATGCTATGTACGATAGTAGGCACAAGCTGGGGCGGTTTGCTTGTAGTTTAAACGCCTAACAGCCGACAAAGAACGTATTTAGGACGCAATTCCATCATAGCAACAATGCGTCCGACTTATATGCACAAATGCTTGCGAACTTTCGAACGATCGATTACCTCGTTTTTTTTTCGACGATGTCAGCCCTTAAGAGCGTTTTGGTCTGTTTCTGCGGTGCATAATTGAGCTCGCGTGTCGATTTTTGACTCGTTAATTGAGATTCAATTTCGGATACAGACATATGTGCTTTTGTTTGTAGCTGCTTCTTGCTTGTAACTCTTATATGTGACCAAGTCGCTTTGTTTCAACTGCGTCATGTGTTTCCAAAGTTGTCAGAAAGAACTGTTGCACTGTGTTGACACATGTGTCCATTGAGACTGCAAGTGATGCCATCGATACATGTCGTTGTACCGTCCATTGATACAACCGAGATACTATGACATGAAGCTTGTGGTAAACGTGTGGACATTGTGGTAAGTTTTGAATTCCTGCAAAACTGTAGGTGCATATTTTGTACCCATTATGAGCTATCATTGTAAATAGTTTGTGTATGCAAAGTGTTGTTTTATTGAGGGCAACTAAGGGGTAATATAAAAGTAATGGAGGATGCCTGCTAGTTCATATCAAGACAAAGAGTGCGTATCTGTTTAGTGAGGGCTGGTCACATAGCGGACATCTACGATATGATATTTTATGAAATGTTTAGCGCCGGCATCGTAATGTTATGGCAGATATTAGTTATGTTTGAAGTGAATAATTGTGAATGGCGATAACCAAAGATGTGACGATGTCTCAAGTAGAGAGAGTACCTGCGGGCAATATCATAACGAATAGTCTGGATCTGCATGTATATTGTATGGGAAATAATTGTTGTCTGCACTGCAATGTTTTAGGTAATGGTAGGTACAAGTGCAGTTATAATATATAATAGGTTGAAATCATAATATACTGACTGACCCAAGGATCACATGCAGGCTGCTCCTCTGCAAAAGTTTGGGGGAATAACGTTGCGCTCTGCCCTTCTGACGTGGTGATCTGTTGCAAGGGAAAAGTTCTAAGTGGATGAAATATCATTCAAACATTTAAAATATGATAAAAGTAATTTATTGGAGATTCAAGAACACAGTTTAATAATGCGCCAATTGCAAGTCTTGCTAAGTGACAGCGGCTGGTATCAGCAAGCGCATCCGCTCATCCATTAGGGATTGCAGCGCCTCTTAATAACTCAGATTCTGACATGGTCATGTCAGATGAGAATTTGGTTTGTAGATATTTCAGCGTCCTAATTCGTACCGAAATTTGTATTTTCTCTAACCGAACGATATTTGTAGCTCTGCTTTTTGTACTCAAGTTCTTTAATAAAACAATATCCACAAAATTATGTAACATTATAAGCGACGGTTTGAATAGCAGTAGAAAAGTATTGTTCTGAGAACTAGATTGAAAAATATTTTCATCAATATTGTTGTATTCGCATAACAATGTTCTAATAAATTGAAATATTTTGCTAACAAACTGCAGTCAAAAAACATTTTCTGGTGAAACTGGTTTAATTTTCTCCCTCGTTATGGATCAGTAGCTGTTATTTTACAGCAATCATATCTATCCTTTTGTTTTCTTCATGAAGGGTTCAGCAAGGAGCACTTTGAAATAGATCAAATTTGTGGCGTACTCCCATGAAGTAGAAGCGAAAATAGTTGTCCACTGATATCTCTCACTAAAGCTGGTAGATTTTCTGTTGCATCGTAAATTGTACATATAATAATTCTTTTATACAAGTTCGATTGTAGACCACAGAGTTAATTTTCACAATTTTTTATTATCACTATTTTTTATATATTTTCAAATCAGCTGATCCTTGTTTTGCGCTGGCGTTTTTGGATTGTAAAGCATGTGCAAAAATTTTCATATATAAAAATTTTTTCGGATGTTGCAACATTATTTATCAAGCTATTAGAAGAAAAGAAATAAATAAAATGGCTATAGCTGAAACCCTCATCATCAGGGATGAGACATGAGCAATAAATCTAAATACAGGATTAGTCTTGACTTTGTATATTTTTACTAATATTTAAATTCAAATCTTTTGATAACTTGAAAATGAATGTTTTAACATCCAAAATGTCGCTGATGCATTAAAACATTCGAAAGCTGCTTATTGATCTGTTAACGCCACCTAAAGACATGGCTTAGATAATCGAAAAAAGAAGTAAAATTGCAAAAAGAAAATAATTTCTGGTTTAAATAGAAGTTATATATAAGAAGAAATTCTGTCATCCTATACTGGTTTTTCATTTTTCTGTACTCACCTTTAATTAAGTATTATTTAATATTTAAATACTCCTAATATGATTCCAGTTGCATATAGACGAATTAATTTATCAGTGTATCCAAGAATATAATTTGGCTCAGGAATAGCTCAATTGCTCAATGCATCCAGTGAGCGGAGTTACGTGCCATCAAAGTCGAGTGAAGTGTAGCTTGCGTGTTAAGCTATGTTTTAAGGACATGCGAGTTAGTATATCTCTACATCAAGACGCCAGCGATAAGAAGTCCACAGCGTTTTATGCATGCATTATTAAGATGTCAAGAGAGTACCTGAGACAAATTAGTTGAGGAGATCAAAGCTGTCGTCGAGTCGGTGGCGTACGAAAGCTCTTCGCTGCACTGGGTCTGATGAAAATAGAGTAAAGTAATAGAGTTTGAGCTGAATTTATTGATTTTTAAAGATTTGTTGAAGCGTTACAATTAAAATTTATAAAGGATTTATTGAAATTTTATATTCCGAACTCTGATTACGATACTCAAGGCTCAAAGGTTAACAGTAAAGTTTGTTGCATTAATTTCCATTGCATTTATCAGTGCACGTTCTATAAGAGACTTATATGTAAATAGCTTCCAGCCAATACGCATGCTGCCTCCATTCAAGCCTCGCTATAGGTAGTAAGGCAAATAAAAGGTAAATATTTCATATGCCGTTAATCTAAATTCCGGAAAAACAATCTAGTTAGCATTTCTCGGACCAATTCCTATGGACAGGTAATCAGACAAATGAACATCGGGTCAACGCCAGTCAATTGCCTGTCTTCTGCAGCAGAGGCCGCGGCCCTCCAGCAAAAGACTGTAACGAACGCGCGCGTCATCTTTCAATGCAATGCAATTTGCCCTTCCAATAATACCCTGTAATATTGTATAATACTCTGTATTATAAATAATATTAATAATAACACTTGCGAGCGCAAGAGTAGCACTAAAGGGCTCAGATTTAGCTTATATTTTTTATTATTTTAAATTAATATATTGTTGTATATTAATGACGAATTGAATACTAAAGTATTTAATAGTTGTTCATTTATACACCTAAATAATTTATCGTAAATTATTTGTAAAGCGTTATTTATATGATTGGTCATGCTGCAGCATAACGTTGGCTTCGGTCAAGGAGCTAGTGAAGAGAGACGAAAAAGAAAAAGCGGCATATGTTTGATCGCTGTTAAGACAAAATATTCGGGTCTGCTGCCTGCTGAAGCATAATATCATTGCTCATACCGTGATAAAAAAAAGAAGGCAAAAAGGGTCTCATCAGGGACCGCCGAATGGTTATGGCCTGATCATCGAATGAAATGTGGGCGGGCAAGGAAAAATCTGTGGCCGACTGGCGGTCATTTAGTGGCAGCAAATAACTCGTGTGTGGTGAGCTGTCAGTGCGTACGAAGCTTCCTTTTGCAGCAGTCCAATAATGCTGAAGATTAGCATGCAAATGCAGCGGGGCAGAACGAACTAATTAATGATCTATTGTGTGCACAAATAAGATGCATTGCCGGCTTCACGTTTAGTCTCCATCGATTTTGCGCGGCATCTGTATCGTGTGGAGAGAGGCTATATAGACACGTGCAAACTTTCTAGTGGTCTTTGAGTTTATGGAGGAGTAATTACATTTGATTTCCTTACTATCAATTCTTGGAAGGTGATTGTGTGCAGTATGTTATTACGTCTGCAAAGAACATCACACAATTGGTACGATCGAAGGGCTTCAGAACTGAGAATTAAATTCCGCCAGTAAATGAGGGCGAATTCGAGTTCGAAATAACAAAGTCCAATGAGCGTCATCTCAGGAAGGGTCCAGGGCCTATACTTTCAATAAAAGTTAAGAGATCGTAAGTTCATCAGCCAATCATTGACGGCCTTTCAAGCAAAATCCACCAATCATAGACAAGAAAATAGAGCGTAAGTACTTACGTTCATTTAGCGAGTTTTGAAAGTATGGCCCCAGGAAAACAACAGCGATCACAAATCGTTGTTTTGCGCTTCTTCCTTAAAAATAAATCATTTAAGCTGCAAATGATCAGGTTTGATGCATTAATAGCATTTTTTCCGACGGCACTATATGCTAAGTAGTGTTTTGCACTAATGTTTACGACTTGATACTAAAATCGCCACACTGGAACCATTACAAGACTATGGTACGTGAAAACAACGTTGCAGATTTATTTGCATTCTTGAATTAAATGGACAGTTTTATTCATTGTCAGTTGCTAAAAATTTTAATCTATATTACGTTCATTATAGATTTAGCATTTAGCTTTTATACTTTTTAAATTCTTATCGCAAATTAGAGTAATGAAAAGGCGGTTGACAACCTCTCTCAATGAAATCTGTGAAATTTTATTGAGATATTTTTTTCTATATTCTTGGTTCAACATTTAAATTTTCAAATCAGCCCAACAACGGTCAACTTTGACCTGCATTCACTGCTAATCAGGGGTCCTCCTGATGGCTTATCACTTATCAGTATACCACCGTTGAACTTCACGCGCATCATAGGACGCAGTGCTGCATTTACCCAGAGACGGACCAGTCATAATTTATCCAGAGAGGGACCAGTCATAATTTATCCAGAGAGGGACCAGTCATAATTTATCCAGAGAGGGACCAGTCATAATTTATCTAGAGAGGGACCAGTCATAATTTATCCAGAGAGGGACCAGTCAAATTATGACTGGTCCCTCTGTGGATAAATATATATATATATACTTTTTGCCCTGTAATTAAATCCTATTAAATTACAAGACGTAGTAAAATATTCAGTCTGAGCAAAGCTGACATCTTCTTTAAGGAGGATAGCATAAAATATTGGTTGGATAAAAATAGCGTTGGCAGGAGGCACCATGTAACATTCACCCCAAGCTTTACTATAAATTTTCAAGCCACTGAAAGCTCATATAAACATAAATTCTAAATCCCTCTTATTTTAAATCTGTAATAGTATTACTGTTGTTATGTTAATTGTTTCTCAAGAAATCAAGTTCTATCAAGCTGCCATGGCTGAAGACCACGGCAACTAAACTCACGAGGTTGCCGAGAGCAGCGAAGCATAAGCCGACGCTGATGAGGAGGAAGCCAAGGATGCGGACGCTCAAAGACATCATGACGAATTTTTCGGCGTTCAAAAAGGTTCTCAGGAAGCAAGTGACGTCCTCGTCAGCAAAATAAGGATCGTCTTGGTCCTTGAGCTTGAGGCATAGCCGAGACAGCCAACACACTGGCAGCAGCACCAGCAGCACCGATAGCACTGACAAACTGGCGTACAGACTCAAACCAATGCTGCCGATACAAAATGTGGAACATAAGTTATGAATGGTTACATTGTTCTTGCATGCTATTTTTCATTGCATTTCCCTCGCTGAAGTATGCTTTCATTTTGCACATAATTGGAAATATGTCTAGGTGAAATTGAATTTTAATGAATTCATTTTCATGATATTTATAATTCTTCACTTAAAATGTAACGTGAGTTCTATTTCTTGAGATTTGCGTAAGACGATTGCATATTAGATGATCGTGTATGAAAAATTCTATTGCGTTTATTTTATATTCTATTAGGCTTTTTAAAGGAATATTAATTATGCTGCTTGGAATATGTAATAAAGCATCGGCTAAACCATGCTTCAGGAACTAGAACACCAATCGATTATTTTCAGCGGAGATATAAATTTTCGCTAGCTGCAATTGTGTTCAAATTCTTGGTGTTACCCCGGATACATGAGGTGCTGGGTGACACCGATGGCGAAGACGGCGCAGAAGGCACACAACAGGTAGTACTTGTAGAGCGGGTCAGGCTGACAGACGAATGCCAATCCCCACTTGAAATGCTTGAATGTCAGGAAAACAGGGTTGATGTCCTCCGAGTGACACCACTGCCTGCGTGTAGTGTTAGGTTACTAGTTAGTTCAGGGTGATTGGTTTGGTTGACGTCCTCCGAGTGACACCACTGCCTGCGTATAGTGTTAGGTTTCTGTTAGTTCAGAGTGATATGGTGTGGTTGATGTCCTCCGAGTGACATCACTGCCTGCGCGTAGTGTTAGGTTACTAGTTAGTTCAGAGTGATATGGTGTGGTTGATGTCCTCCGAGTGACATAGTGTTAGGTTACTAGTTAGTTCAGGGTGATTTGGTTTGGTTGATGTCCTCCGAGTGCCGCCACTGCCTGCGTGTAGTGTTGGGTGACCAGTTAGTTCAGCGGGATGTGATGAGTGTAGTTTTTCCGTGGGGCTTAAAATGTTTGTTTGTCAATGCTCGACAGCCAGATGGCCGAATCTAAACGATATGCATGATAGTTTATTGATGTAGCGAGTTCGTTGGGCTGCAGCTCTGCCATTGGGTTCATCCACTGTATGTTGATTACTCACGAAACCTGGATTTACATGTGATCTGGTCCATTATTTCACTAAGCAACACTTTTATTCAAGTGGTCTCAATTTAATTTAATCGAAACCATACCAGGAAATATGTTATAGCATGACCGGATTTTTTTGCCTTATACATTGATTTATTGATTTGAATCCCAGCTATTTAACATGTAATTTATAAGTCAACTAAGGAAGAACTGCGACTGTTTCAAAATCTGCGAATGTTGCATTTTATTTAAAGTTACACATACATTTACCTACGCTTCTACTCAGATGCATGCGTTTATTCATGCTGTACGTGATACTCGGTAGCATAAGTACATATTCTCGTGCTTTACTACTCACAGACACTCGTTAACTCATTCTGCTTGATCAGAGACACTGTTGACTCTGAAATATATATTTACACACCCACACTTTTATTAATGATCTTTTTCTGCGTAACACACGTTCTCTCATGCTCATTTACTCATTGGCATACCGCTACTCACGCTGTTTTACTCAGAGGCATCTTTTCAACCTCTTCCTTCATGGCCACTTCTGACTTGTCAATGATGGATGTTATTTGGCTGGCCGCTGGTGACTTGGAGGATCGAAGCTGTGGGCGAATGCGTTGCTAATTAAATGAAACAGCAGGAACAATATTAATGATATGAATGAGTCACACGCATGCGTGAGTATGGATCAACTTGATGTCGCCTGACTTACGGTAATCGAATAATTTACGATCATAACTCATGGTAGCGAGCACTCATAGCGAACGTTCGATGGAATTCAGGCGCATTCTCAAAATGTTCACTTGATTTTAAGTTCATAGATCATCTGTGGCTATAATGTCAAAAAATAGGTACGATATCGTAACCCTATCAGCTAATCACCAAGTGCTCGTCAAGCTAACTACATATCCTTATACGTATCACAGATAAGACATCGGGGGCTACGTGCATCTATTGAGTTTCCATAGAACGGTCCGGTTGTTTCTACCATTAGTTTACTTAAATCCACAGTTAACTAATAAATTTAATGAAATGAAAATACCAAGTAAATTCACCATAAATATCTCAATCGATTTAGTTGGCGCTGTCTGTGCTTTTAAATTCTTGGCCATCGGATGTTGCGATATTTCGACCGTAATTTCTTGTCTATATGAGTACCAGAGTTAAAATTATAATTTGTTGATATGAATTATGACAGGCCAAAATGTTGGAGATATTGCATCATAGAACATGTCAGGCACAGGAATTATAAATCGCATTATGCTTTAGGATGACTTGCACAAGCTGAGAAGCTTTTAATCATGGAATGTTTTGGAATTTGATTCTCATGCATAATGAAATTTACTGTCCCGACCCGGTACGAATTTCGAAATTAAAATTAGTTAATGTGATATTCCGATATGTTATTTCCTTACGATTAAATGTTCCGTGGTCAATTTTATTTTAACAAATCTGATTAACTGATGACAAGCTAAAGATTCCTATACTATCTACTATATAATGTAAGACTTTGTAACAAACATGTCCTCCTTATGGCTGATGATAATACATGACGCTGATTAAATCAATTACGAGATTTTTAGGATTAAATAAACCGAAGCCCATTTTGACCACTCTATATCACAAGATTTTTTTCTGATTATAGTTGAACGGAAACCCCATTAGATTACTCTGGTTCTTTGGGTGATCTGCTCCTTGGTCGACTCCGCGATCTCGTTAACTTCGTATTCGTGGTCGACGCTCTGCGTCTTTGGCTGTAAATTCACCATCGCGTTCCTGTTGATCGAAGAGTTGCGGGACAACGCAGACTGACGCCGTATCCGATTGTCCTGGAAAACGCAGGCAAAACAGGTTTTTACGTCACTCAATGAGAATAAAGTCGAAGATTAACTTTAATCGCTGACTCACGCCGTGCCTGATGTCATTTGTCAGCAGTGTTATTTTCTAAACGAAATGTCCGTGTGTATCCTGCCATATAGAAAAATTTCAAACCAATTTATGGATACAATTTGATTAGGGTTTATTAGTGATTAAATGAAACGTTACATTCCGATGACTGTGTACTTATGGTTCGTATTTAGTGAATTAAAACAAAATTTTCAGTGATGGCAGTTGGCGAGCGTGGAAAGTTCGACCCATATTTTTCCTGCCAATGTCCATCACTACAATGGGATGTGAAGTTGTCATAAAATAATATATAAATAATATTTTTCATCCTCCACTGTTAAGTACTATACAAGAGAGAAATACATTCTGGTAAAATTTGGGCGTATGGTTCGGTAAAGTACACGCAATCGCAGAATTAAAATAACATCGAGCTGCTTGTCCATTAGTGAGATTATTCGCTCTATTTTCTTTTGGATAAAATAAAATCCATTTTCGGCACTCGTGGACGAACGAGTTCTGGAAAATTGAACCGAATCAAAAAATTTTTATTCGCTAAATAACTGATGAAAATTATTTAGTAATGAACCGAAACTCAGAGACCTCAGCAATAAATTAATTTTATTAAGGTGTTTATTTTATATATTCGTGTTCATTTTAATGAACATGAATATTGGGAATCTTGATGAAAAAAAACACGAATCTCTTCTGGCAGACGAGCTCCTGAAATTCGGCTTCATGCGACTTCTTCCTTATAGAATTATTTGCGTTAATCGTCCTATAGAAAACTTCAAGACAATTGTTCGGAAGGCTATTGTTGCAATGATACATCAGAAATTGACTCAATCAGGGCCTAGCAAACGGCAGCCGTCATTTGATAGATGCAATTTTCAAAACTGCATAAAAAATTATTGGGAAGGAAGAAACTGGATTATGCCGACAGTTTCGAATACGAATAGTTTCGTTAGTGTTAATTTTTCAAAAAGAAGTACTTTTAATTGACCTTGTATCTCAAGATTGCTAATCAGCCTTTCACGCAACAATATTAAGTAACTCGGAAAAGTTCATTTATCCGCTTTTAAAACGGCAGACATACTCGTGTTAGAATCCAGATCGAAGAAGATCTGATCCAAAAAGAAGTATTACATATTTCTACTTAACCGATTTACTTTTATGGAGTTTCAAATCCGAAAAATTGTCGAAGTAACTCATTTAAGTCAGCAGATATTACCGACCGCCGTGAACGGAAATTCAGACTCCAGAACTTGAATGGAGTTTGCTAACTTCCTACAAGAGTTGAGTGCGGCCAGGATTTTTAATCGAGCCGATGTTTCAGTATTGAAACTCTCACGCTTTTGGACTGAACTACTTTAACCAGAGAAATTTTGCTGAAGCAAATAAAATGCCCAAAAAATCATCATGTTTGATATGAAACGTGGTTCTGAACGTTCTTACAAAACTGAGAAAATTCATTCACAAGTAAAATTTTGTGAATTATCCCTTGTAATTTCTTTGCTATTGACTACATTGTATACTTCATATACAAGCAATCAATTGACCTAATACGCGTTAACCAGCCTTGCTGCTGCCACTCACATCGAGTTCCACGACGAGGTAAGTATCAATGTTTTCCTGGTCCAGTAGGTCGTCCTTGAGACGAGCGTTGTTCGGAATAAATTGGTACTTGCCAGCAGGCAAGAAGTTCCTGGTTTGCGACGTGATGTGAACCTGCCTGTTGGTGAGGAACTGTTAAGTCTATGAAAAACAAGTTTCCAGTGCATCTAATTTGCCCTCGCCAAGAATTTTAAATAGTTTAGAGACGAATAACATTTTAAAGGTTATTATGAAATTAACAAATGAAATGAAACCAACACCAGAACGCCAATTGCTGAACGTCATAAGTGACCGTGGTCAGAAGGTGCAGTCAGAAGGTGCAGTCAGAAGGTGCAGTAAGTCAGAATTAAGGTGCATCAAAGTTGCCCTTTAAGCCTAATTTTAAAAATGAGGCTTGTTATTGCACAACTAAGCCATTCGAGGGCAACTATTGACGTATGATGCGAAAATTCCAATTTCAGTATGCATAAAAAGAAAGTATGAACCATTCTAAGATATATTTACCTCTATGAATTTTCTGAAGTTCTGCGTATTGAAGGAGTAAATTGCGGTAAAAGAATGTATTAAATACGGTTACTACGCTAAACAAATTAGATAATTTAAATTTAAAGATGCAAATATAAAGGGAAATTATCCAATTACATTTCCCTACTATTTCATCAAATGATATTTACGTAGTAGTTGAATGGAAATTGCTACTTTTGCTTTCTAAAAAAACTACGTAAAAAGCGTCCATTTGGCATTTCGTGTCAAAACTGTCATTTAAATGCTTATATTTTAAATATTGGGCATAGTATGGGACAATGTTATGTATGGAACGAAGGTCACATGATTGCTGATTGGCTGAGGCATAATTGTGAATCTTTTTAAAAGTCTTTTCTGTGTCATTTTGTAGGAGATTTTAAGGGCCATAAAAGGTCATTTTGCCAGCTAAAGGGTTAAAATTGCTAAATATTATAAAAAATCGTATATTGTTGATGTGTAAAATTCTAATGTTCAAGGAAAATATATTAGTATAAAAGGATGAAATTGTTAACATACGCAATAGTTTGTTAACAGTGCACATTAAAAAATGTTAGCTGCTGGTGGCATGCATGTAATGTTGGTTCAATGTTAAACAATTTTACTTTTATCTGAAGTAATTGTTCCAGAGAAATATATTCTTCATGCTCTCATATTGAGAAAATCATGAAGCAGAAATAAGACAATATGTGTGTACCCGGCCGTTGTTAGTGTGAGGGTATGGCTGGCCAAGAATTACTGAATGAAACAAGCCGTTGTTGGTGTTGCTGACTATGGCTAGCAAAGAATTACTGAATGGAACAAGCCGTTGTTGGTGTTGCTGAATATGGCTGGCAAAGAATTAATGAATGGAGCGAGCCCTTATTGGTGTTGCTGACTATGGCTGGCAAAGAATTAATGAATGGAGCGAGCCCTTATTGGTATTGCTGACTATGGCTAGCAAAGAATTACTGAATGGAGTGAGCCCTTATTGGTGTTGCTGACTATGGCTAGCAAAGAATTACTGAATGGAGCGAGCCCTTATTGGTATTGCTGACTATGGCTGGCAAAGAATTACTGAATGGAGCAAGCCCTTATTGGTGTTGCTGACTATGGCTGGCAACGAATTACTGAATGGATTATTGGTATTGCTGACCCGCGTTCTCCAGTTTGCTCCATGTGGTTGGCGATGGTGACGTCGTTGCTCCAGACGTCGTACTGCCACTTCTTGGTACCGAGCACTCCAGACAGAACGCTGCCGCTGTGGATGCCTATACGCATGTCCACGTCCACGTTGTGTTGCTCACTGCGTGCATCGAACAGGACGACATCAGAAATTTTACGCATGTATAAAGCTATCGTTGTTCAGAAAAGCCATTGTGAGAAATTTCATGATGAAATAGTAATTTTGTAAAAATAAAGCCAAAAGTCGTCAAGAATTTCTAAAAACTGGATCTACCTTTTAAAAATAATTGGCATCCTGATATATGACTTGAATTGTCATAATAACATCCTTTTTAATGAATGAAAGATTGTAAAAGTGAATCTACCTCTTAAAGATAATTGTCATGGTAAAATATGACTTGAATTCTCATAATATCCTGATCAATGCTTGAAAGATTCTTGCTGTAGACCAGTATAAATTCTCACAAACAAAGAATCAAAATTATTATATGAATTGGCTTGTTTCTGAATAACAACTTCATCAGACACGCATAAACAACATGGCTTTAGTGCAAGTCTGTAGTGAAAATAATGATTTTCATTGACGTAAAATATATAAGTTTGCTCATCGCACGTCCCGAATATGTAAGTTTGCTCACCGCATGTCACGAATATGTAATTTTACTCACGGCACGTCACGACTATTTAATTTTACTCACGGCACGTCACGAATATATAAGTTTACTCGTCGCACGTCACGAATATGTAAGTTTGCTCACCGCACGTCACGAATATGTAAGTTTGCTCACCGCACGTCACGAATATATAAATTTACTCACCGCACGTCACGAATATGTAATTGTACTCACCGCACGTCACGAATATGTAAGTTTGTTCACCGCACGTCACGAATATGTAAGTTTGTTCACCGCACGTCACGAATATGTAAGTTTGTTCACCGCACGTCACGAATATTTAATTTACTCACCGCATGTCATGAATACGTAAGTTTACTCACCGCACGTCACGAATATATAATTTTACTCACCGCACGTCACGAATTATTTCGATCATGTCAAAGCCCATGAGGACACAGTTGTCTGCGTGGTCGGGCTCGTGCTGCGGGACGCCGGACACGCAGTAGTAGCAGTCGCCCAGGATCTTGATGCGCAGGCACTTGTGTTCCTGGCACATAAAGGTAACACGGTCACACGGACGGGTTTTGCAAATGTAATACAATTCACTATACGGTACACGCAAAACTGTGTTCTTGGCACGTCAAGTATGCGGTTACACGGTAGAGCTTTGCAAATGTAAAGGCAGAGAGTTGATTTTTTTACTCGCATTAAATGCAGTCCCCGAGACAACTATACAGTACACGCAAAACTGTGTTCTTGGCACGTCAAGTATGCGGTTACACGGTAAAGCTTTGCAAATGTAAAGGCAGAGAGTTGATTTTTTTACTCGCATTAAATGCAGTCCCCGAGACAACTATACAGTACACGCAAAACTGTGTTCTTGGCACGTCAAGTATGCGGTTACACGGTAGAGCTTTGCAAATGTAAAGGCAGAAAGTTGAATTTGTCACTCGTATTAAATGCAGTCCCCGAGCGGTGCTAGAAAAGATCGTGACACATTCAGGCTCACTTCAATTTCGGTGATGCTATAGAATGGTCCGTTGAACTCCGGCGGTACGCCGGAGCTCGTGTTTTAGAAGTAAGCTTCAGGTTTTCCCATGTCATGCTAACATATATTGTAATTCTAATCATCATCAGTCATGAAAAGAGACATCAGAAGTATAAAAAAACTCTCATACAATCGCATTTGCAATAGTACCTACAGTACGCCTCCATGACGAACGCGGCAATCATATACAGCTTCGGTGGCTTCATTTTCGATAAGTACACAAGCTTAATTGCTGATATCATTCGTGCTAAGATCATAAGATATTTAAAGGTATGAAACAAAGAGAAAAAGGATTTTTACATTTTATAATTAACTGTGGCAAATTTTGTTCTCCATTAGTTTTTAATGAATCGACTGGACTGGAATCGTTATAGCAAATGCTTTGATTTCGCATTGTTTAGTGCCAAAGAAAATTAACTCCAATCGTGCATGACGACCGTGAGTCGCGCTTAGCTTGAGCGGTTTTATTCTATATGGTCAGCTGAGAAAAAAATGCTTTTTTTATTTTATTCGGCCTGCGAGCGGGCAAAGGCTGGAAATCACTGATTAATAATATAATGACTGCACGCACCAAAGGGTAAAAATTTCCTTATTGCAAAGTCCAAAATATCAGGGTTGCAGGTATCAGTATAATTTTTGCAACAAGGTACCAGTATATTCAGTATACTGATATTTTATCAGCATATTTTTTCCGACATACAGCATTTAATTGCAAATATTAGTTACTGCTGGCCTTGATTTGGTTCGGTAATTTCAAAAACTTGACAATATTTGTTTCCCGAGTCCAATAGTTAATTCGTCATTACCCGGGGTAAATAGTCCCTGAGATTTTAAAAATCCTTTTATTCCGAATATTGTCATCGTGAATCTCGCTATTTTGAATCCCGTCATCTCGATTCCCATTATTCAGGTACATTTTGTCCTCATTATTCACAGACATATATTCGAATTTTATCCGACATTTGAGAGAAATTTAGCAGACATTTTGCAAAAGTTTATTCGATATTTGTTTGGGATTCGTCCTAGATTTGCCCACGATTTGTTCCAGATCTATCTGACATTTTTCCGATATTTGTCCGACATTATTCAAATCTTTATCCTAACTTAATCTGAACTTTATTTGAACTCTGAGCGACCTTTGACCAAACTTTGTTCGGAAGCCTTCTGAACTTTATCTGATTTCAGTCCAATTTTTCTGTCAGAAATTCCTATGAACTTTGTCCGAAATACTTCTTTGTCCGAACATTTTCCTAATTATGTCCCGCACTGTGTTGCCCAGGATAGCTAATCATGGGTAGCGCGCTATCTCGCAACGCAAATCCAACCATCTCGAGTCCTGAAATTCGTCCTCCCGAAACCTATCATCCCAAATCCCGTAATCCCGATGAGTAATTGGATCCTAATCCCACCGAAACCCTAGCCTATCCCTCTGCTAAGTATGGATTTTCAGGTAATACCCCAACACAAAAAGTATCCTTGATACGACCCGTTACCAAGATTTGCTTTACTTTGACAGATATACATTTTTCTAGTTTCACAAATGACGAGTAGTAATAAAAGAGCTCACATGAGCAACAACATATATCCCCATACCTTTGCAGCAGCGTCGAATTTCCTGAAGAGTTCGTTGAGCATTTCAACAAGCTTGTGGACCTTGAGTTTGGTGGTCAGAGGCGTGAAGTTGCAGATGTCAGCGTACAGAATTGAGACTTCATTGTGCCTCTCCAGGAACAGGTTGCTACTGTAAGTTTAACATTATATTAGTTACTACTGTGCATGTAATATTATGCTAGTTGCTAATGTAAGACTAAATATTATTCTAATCGTAACTGCAAGGTTAATATTTTAATTGTCACCCGATCAGGTCAAATATTTTATTGATAGCTACTACTAGAAAAATATTGTGCTGGTACTGCAGCATGGTAAATTTTTTACTGACCGCTGCAGCAGTGAAATTTTATTGGTCGCTACAGCAGTGCGAATACTATACTAGTAGCAGCTACAGGTCACATATTTTACCGGTCGTTGCTGCAGGGCAAATATTTTATTGGGCGTTACTACTTCATGAAAGATTATTTACTGGCTGATACTGCAAGTCGCACTTCAACCAGGTACATATTAGTTGCGTTAGACGCACGTAGAACTGTTACTTATTAATATTAGACGAAGCAAGCGGAATTGGATATGAATATTGGACTGTGCTACGAGGTTTGACCCGATTTGCACCTCATTGTTGCTAGAGTGTGAACCAAAACTTATAAACAGTGTTTATTCGATAGAACAACTAGATCAAGACTCCTTTCATCGGTGGAACAATAAGAATAAGACTCCGTCCACCGGTAGAACAATAAGATCAAGACTCCGTCCATCGTTGGAACAATAAGATCAAGACTCCGTCCACCGGTAGAACAATAAGATCAAGACTCCGCCCATCGTTGGAACAATAAGATCAAGACTCCGTCCATCGGCAGAACAACAAGATCAAGAAT
Source organism: Hyalella azteca (assembly GCF_000764305.2). Taxonomy (NCBI): domain Eukaryota; kingdom Metazoa; phylum Arthropoda; class Malacostraca; order Amphipoda; family Hyalellidae; genus Hyalella; species Hyalella azteca. The sequence continues at coordinate 14,332 of NW_025944769.1, read as the reverse complement.
TCGGTCACCGGTAGAACAATAAGATCAAGACTCCGTCCATCGGTGGAACAATAAGATCAAGACTCCGTCCACCGGTGTAACAATAAGATCAAGACCCCGTTCGTCATTAGAAAAATAAGAGCAAGATAACGTCCATCGATATAACAAATCGACCATCAAGACTCTGATCATAAACCAATCAGTAGTCGGAACACAAGTATGCCATGGACGAGGTAAAGCACTGCAATCTTAAGGTCCCTCACTCGGGGCCCTCTGGAGACCTGACCCCTCCCTCACTTGGAGGGCCGGCACGGAAGAAGGGGTGGGTCCGGAAACGACGCACTTAGCTTTAATGGCGCCTGCCAACAAAAACGGAGATTTTGCCTGCAAATTCTCCTGTAAGGAAGCTTTTTATTGTCGCTAAATAATTGGCAAGGAATGAAGCTGGGAGACTGTGCGCTGCTAGTGGGAGTTAAGAAACTGCCCTTTTTTGAAGACCCAAATGATGAACTTTGAGCTTTTGTTTAACTACTGGAACTTGCATGGCTTGAAGTCGAGAGAGTGTTGGATGCAAGGAAGGTTTCCACTTCTATTTATTAAGTGCCAACACTTCTATGTATATTTGTTTTTAGAATAATGTGAGTTAAATAAATTTGTATTCTAAATTCAAATTTACCATTGGTCAATGAACAAGAGACTTCTAACTCGCTTCTCTCGAGACAAGTACAAAGCTACAGTTTGTACTTATCTTTCTCTAAGTTGGAGGGAAATGCACTACCATGCATTCTGTAGTGCGAATTCATATTTTATGCAGGTAATCTTACTCCCGTCTATTTTATAATTTAAATGCAGCATAGCTTGCTTGGAACGGAATAGAGACTGAGAATACGAGAATATTGGCCGTCTATATAACTTGCGTCTACTCACTGGGGCATTTTACTGCTTCGGGCACTATTACAAAACCATTCTTAGTTAAAAAACACGTAAAGTCAATGTGCGTACGATTTTAATATATTTTTATAGCTAATTCTGCCAATAAAATTTACTGAGCAGCATAGTTTGTGTGACTTTGTGGAGCCTTTTTTAACCTCTAACAAACTTTTTGACTTTGTGAAACTATTATTCCTTATTATTTTTTTTTGAAGTTAAGAACGAATGATAAGCCTGAAATGATGAAAAGGCCTTCAAAGATTAAAATAATTATATGAATGCGAAAAGCAGTGAAGATTTTACCTGAAACGACCCATGCTTTTGGGACGAAAGTTTTCAGTCTCCATCTGATTACGAAACTCTTGCTTGACCTCCTGCATAATGGACGATGGTAGAATGGAAGACAGCAGGTCGTCCTCTTGTTTCTTGGCATTCTCCAACTGTCAGTATATAAAATATGAATTAATTTCAGCAAGTTATTTGTTCAATGCTTAACTTATTCACAATACGGCTCTAGGATATTATTTAGAATGTATTGGGGCGCAATGGTGGGACCGATATGTTAGAACAGTTAAAGTTTCAGATGATGACAATGTTTAAATAAATATTAATTACATGTGTGGTACTAAAAATTCATGCAAAAAATAGAATTTGTAAGAAATTCATTCTAAGAAAATCCTATGAAGCGATGTCCAAATTTGACCATGTAAGAGGAATATTCGATTTATCTAACAATAGTATATATAGTCTAGTTGCTGGGAAAGTATACGGAAAAGTTACAGAAGATTTAATTAACTTATAGCTAAGCTAATGGGTTGAACAAATTATATTACCCGAATACAACATAATATGACCTCTATAATGACCTTAATTATGCTCGATATTAAAATATTTTGCATTAATAGGCAAAATATGCAAAAAATACACCTATAAAAACTTTCATTAACGTCTAATTTAATTACTATGTTGAACAAATGAAACATTATTTTAACCTAAATAAATAATTGAAATGCGGTTGAGTTAGGCCTTCGCATTTAACAGACCGTATGTTTCGCGTGTAGGCCACGACGCTTATCGAGGAAGGCCCTCATGAAGACGATGTTGGTGAGATGACGAGAGTACAACCCCACCGCGTTACTCAGCAGCACGAACAGCACGGTCAGCGCCAGCTGCGACGTGTGCACCAGTTACACGAAATAAAGTTTATTGTTTTTTGATTGATTAATGTAATGTGACTTACTGTCACTAAATTGGCGACGTGTGTATCGGTTACACGAAATAAAGTTTATTGTTATTGGTTTTTGATTGTTTATTTTAATGTGACTTACTGTCACTAAATTGGCGACGTGTGCATCAGTTAAACGAAATAAAGTTTATTGTTATAGGTTTTTGATTGATTAATTTAATGTTACTTACAGTCACTAAGTTGCCTAAGTTGTTATAGTAATGATAGCAGCGTCGTTTCTTCAATTTATCCAAATTAAACTAAAGAGGAAAACTTTAGATTTTATTGCAGAACAATTGAAACAATGTGATGGATTTTCATACGATTTCAGGGCTATTATTTTTACACTACGACAGGAATAAACTGTGTTCTTATATTTATTTATTAAAAATGGATGTAGAAGCTTGGTTTCATTCATTGATTTCGTAAAGCGACTTTTACTCAAAATACATAAAAAGTTACATCTACAACGTATATTTCGATGCATTATTAAATCGTATAGAATAGAGCAAAAAAAATCATAATTTGAAGCAAGATGTTTATTTATTTTTATGTATTTATTAAATATAGATTTTCTATATTTATTTAGCACTTTATTATTTGAGAAATCATCGGGAGTATCTGCATTATTAGGTTAAAGTTCACCTTCTCTCCCAGAAATCATGAAAAGCAAGGCGACTTTCACCTTCCGTCCTTCAAGTTGCTTGGAATGGGACTCATTTTTGGCGTTGCATTCGCTTTTAAACCTTTGTAGAGTTGATTGCTTTATGCAGAATTACATTTAAGGAGACTGTGAATTCCACGTGACATCAAAATATTATTTACCTTTTTTGCTGGAGATGGTGAATTCCACGTAATATCAAAATAGAACTATAATCTTACCTTTTTTGGTGCCTCCGGTACGTGGTAATATCAAAATAGAATTATAATCTTACCTTTTTTGGTGCCTCTGGTACGTGGTAATGGAAGAGGACGGCAGCCTCGAGCCCGACGTGAGTGAGGGTAGTGAGGGCACCAGCCGCGAGGCGGTGCGTCTGGCAGCTGAACGGCAGGAACACGTACACCAGCACCAGCGAATACTGCGCATTGCCGTACTGCAGGGGAAATACGAGTCGAAAATCAACGTATTTTTAAGATAAAGTACTGCGCGTTGCCGTACTGCGGGGGAATACGGGTGCTGTGTGTACAAATTGTGAACGTATTTTTAAGATAAAGTNCGAGGCCGTACTGCGGGGGAAATACGGGTGCTGTGTGTACGAAATGTTAGTGTATTTTTAAGATAAAGTACTGCGCGTTGCCGTACTGCGGGGGAAATACGAGTGCTGTGTGTACGAAATGTTAGTGTATTTTTAAGATAAAGTACTACGCGTTGTGGTACTGCGGGGCAATACGAGTGCTGTTTGTACAAATTTTGAACGTATTGCTACTTCCTGAAAGATTACTTACAGGCTGATACTTTATTTACTGGCTGATACTGGCAACGCAGAAGTATTGCGCGTTGCCGTACTGCGGGGAATACGAGTGCTGTGTGTACAAAATGTGAACGTATTCTTAAGCACAAGTGTTGCTGATGCATAGAAAATTTGTGTGAGCTCTTAAAAGCTTCAAGTTAATTTAATATTTTTTGCGTACATAATGTCGCCAATAAAGATTTTTTATTATTGTTCAATTTAAGAACGCATACCAGTTTATTGTTGTGCTGCCATCGAGCACCTCCCATCGTCGCGGGAGGTGTGCATAAATATTTGTGTTTGCGGTTTATTTTTATTTAAGTTATTTACATTTATCTATATTTAATATTTGTTTTGATAGATTATACAACACTGCGGTTCTTTTGTAGAACTACTGGTTTGTCGACATGTGAGGTAAAAAGCGTACGCATATGTTGGGCTGAGTTCTAGGAAGCGTAAAACAAAATAAGCTTATATGACGAGCCCAAACGAAGAGTTGATGAACCCGAATGCACAAACAACATTATTCACAAGCAACGTTGCTGAATGGTGGCCGGAAAATTGTGTTTATTTGCGATTCGGCTTAAATGAACTTCTCAAGCGAACATTTACTGAAGATACCATAAAGTAATGGCTTGATCTTATGAATGAAATACTCGATACCAGAACTTGATACCTATTCGAAGACGAAAGTTGAGACAATTTATTATCATTTGATTACAAATTAAAAAACGCAAATGCTGATGGGTTTTAAAATAATTTTTGGGCGAGTCACATCTCTGTATGACTAATTTCAGTTGATCAGATAACAAGGTAGGGAATTAGGCAAGTAAAATTTCAAAAAAAATCTGGCTTAAAGATGATTAAAACGGCAAGAGATTCAATGAAGGGAGAGATGACTAGCAGGCAATAAAGATGTGAGGTGATGGACGCTAGAGATGTACAGACATTAGAACTTTTATTTAGAATGAATGAGAGGCATGCACTTGGCAATCATTGGCAGAATTTCTCCCAATTTATCATCTCAAGATATTTTTAAATCGAAGAACAGTATATTACCCAACAAAGTGAAATTATCACGAAGAAACATTTTTTAATGCTTGTTCACATATCATCGTTGAACAATTTTACACGGTGCCCTTAGTGTGTGTAGTTTAAACAACACACGAGTGCTATTTAAATGAAAATTCCAGTGGCCAATTTGTTCTTGTTTTCTCATTTCTTTCATCTTAGTATAATTCTCTTCTAGTCCCCGTTTAATTGCCCAGGATCAGACTTGCCTCCTGATCAGCGGTCTGCTGCTGGTGTGTTCGCTAGATAAGCTTTAATAGTATCTCGATTCCATTTCTTTGAAGAACTTGGACAAAACTTTGAGGAACGAGCTGATAAATGAAGATATAGGCAAGCAAAACAAGAATGAACTGGAGGCTAAAGAAATCTTTTCTTTATTTAAAAAGTTTCAAGATGGTATAAATAGCCATCAATTCCACGAGATAGTTAGTTTGGTGCTGCCTAATTTTGGTAGCGGCTCCTCTTCAATAAGCGTGAAGAGGCAAAGGAGCCGCAACTCGCTCCTGCGTCTGCCCAACCCGAAAATTCTGAAGAAAAGGAAACGGTGATCAGGCAAGGCACAAAGTTCAGCTCAAAGTAGGTGAAAAAACGCTCGATGCAATAAAAGGTCTTAAATGACAAAGTTTGCAATCGTAGCAAAAGTAGGTCGAGCTGGTGCAACTTGCTGCCACACGTTCCGAGTAAGAGCAATCTTTATTATTGGATAATCATGAATGAAGTCTTAAAATTACCAATAAATATTAGAGTATGGATAATTACGGGCTTTATTATTTATTCGGGTTTCCAGTGAAAAGGAACAGGATTTAACACCTCATCACCGCTTGCTCCGTGCCTACGAAGATAGGGTGACGTACCTGAAGTGCTAAAAAATCCTTCGGTGAATCGCTGGTGAGGTGCCGCTTCTTGGAGCTGATCCACGCCCTCGCAGAGGTAAGATGCCGGGGTCAAGGTAGTGGTATCATCCAAAACGTCAGGTGTACCATCGAGGTAAGTCGTAGCGCAGACGACATCCACTTCAGCACGTGCCCACGCATGCGTCCAAAGTCCCGACTGAGCTCAAGCTAAGCTTCCATGGGTTGCTTTAATCCATAGTTTCCAAGGTGAACAGGAGCCAAAGATTCTTGAAAAGGTTAGTCCATACCATCGAACTTGAAGCGTAGACAGGAGAGTTTCAAAATGAATCCGGCCCAAAACAGCACCTTAGGAGTTGCTGCCGTGAGGTCAGGCAACGAACTGGCACAAATTCTTCAGAAAAAGTGAAGTTAAGTATTGGGCGAGATGTTAGTTTCAAGTGGAATGTGCACATTAAAACTACTTCAAACGTCACCCAAATCATTTGTGGCACAGAGCAGGTGAGGATGGAAAATTTATGCCCGGAATTTATCAAACATTAAATTAATGAAAACTAAATCATAGTTTTTTGATCAGAACTAGATGTAATTTATTTCCTTACTGAACGATTTCTAGGTCTGTAACTTTCATTTAATTCCTAACCTAATAAGATAGGAATTAAATACATAGAGTAAATATAAATGATTTTAGAATCTAAACTTAATTTACTTACATTCAATACTCTGAATTTAAATCTGTTACGCAACTCAATTACGATTCCATAACCGTAGAAAACAATCATAAAATCTTGTCTAAAATGAACATCAATGTAGACAAGAGTTGATAATAATCAAGCGTTACTTTCTTATCTGGATGCAGGACAGAAATATTTCGAGATTTGTTAAAAGGGATAAAACTATAAAGCGGAGATGTGAGGCGAAACCTCACACATTATTTTGGAGTAGAATTCGGACGTTACTAGTCTGTTTTTCGTAACCAAATTTTTGCAACATGAGTTAGTTACGGTTTACATATAAACGGACGACAGTACAGAACCTTGACGAGTATAAGTAGACATGGCTCTTACCGGTGCGAGTTACGACGGTCGATGAAACCCGTGCTTCAATTCTCTAATGACTAATCACTTAATTCTTCTTATTACAATTAACGGCGTCGTTGGGCGAATAAGTTAACTACATAAGAGACTCTACAATCTACAGCAGAAGCTAAGTTTTAGAGTTTGCTACAGTGACGTCTGGATTATAAGCACTCCTGGATTAATGAGCGGGAATCAAATAAATTTGTTGGTCACAGTCGGGAACTGATCAGATCTTAATTAAACATTTTTGAGGTAACTTTTCTACCCGTAACTCACCTCCCGAATGAAATCTGCGTACACACTTTTTAATATTTTTAATAATATTTTAATATTTAATATTTTGCAATATTTTTAAATTGCAGTTATAAATTGCACCACGTGACTTTAAACCGTGCATAAAATGCATAGTTCCCGTGTCTGGTACTTCACGTTTTCTCCACAGTCGTTACGCTCAGTTTTATTAACTGATTGGTATGGTTTATTTCACAATCTGTCTCATTATATTTTATAATACCGAACACGAAGACGGACTGCACTGTACTATCATTTTCTCTGATTGACTTGGGTCACGAATTTAAGGACAACCGGTCTACATAGCCCCGTATGCCAGTTATATTGAATAATTTATTATTTGTGAAGTGGGCAGGAGCTTGCTGAAGAGCAAAAAGTACTAACGGGGGTGCGTCAGGAAGTGGAGCTCGTTGACTCAGCAACAAAATAAAGTAGCCATAGATCTGTCGTTGAAGTGATTACAGGCCTAAGGGTAGATTTTGGCCAAGCTACGTAATGATCTGCTGGTCTCAGAGCTCTTGGAATTTTTCGGTTTGTGTGGCGGATTCCTAATCAAAATATGTAAATTCCAACCAAGAAAATGTCACAACTTTATGGTATCGGGGCCGTGAAAGAATTTCGGTCGATGGAATGAAAACGCTGGCTTGAAAGGTTGAACGAGCTCTAAAGTTTCCGATCAAGATTGCATTTGAGTCCACTGCCAAGTTATTCATTAGCTTATGCTCATGCTTAACTTGGGTCGTTGCGAAGCTTGGACCTAATGCAAGTGCAGCGGTGTGAAATAGAACGACAGCCTCTGATCAAAACCTAATGGGCTCGTAACAGCTCGTGACGCAGCACTCTAAGAGGTCGAAAATAGAATGACAGCCTCTGCTCAGAACATATACTAGGAATGAAAAATGTTGCTCATGGCATATTAGGTCAATTGGTGCGAAATGGAACGAATTCTCCTACTAATGCTAAGGACCTAGTGGGCTCGCAACCAACTTGCGACACAAAGTCAAACGAGTCAAACGCCCATGCAAGAGTCAGTTCACAGCCTTGAGGCTGTGATGCCACCCGCTTGGGTCAACGGTTTGGATGAGCAAGCGTCGCTAGCGTTTTTTGTCTGCGCTGATGCCATGACCTTTCTTGTAGTCTCTGTAATTTTAAAATTATCCGAATTTCTGTGTTGAATAAATATGTTTAACTAAATGATTTGCGATCAAATGCCATAGACAGAAATACTTTACATGTCACGACTTGAAACGATATAAACTGCTCGTTCTGTGTGTAACATTTTGTTTGAAACAGTGAACTCAATGACATAAATCTCCATGGCTGCTACTTCTGCTGCCAATCTCAATGTGTACACGTGATTTGAATACCTATATCTTTATTTGGCAACTTCATGAGCACGGAGGTTCTTAACTCCGACGATTGTGGCTAAAAATTTCTTCTTGACTCAGATCCATATGAGCCAGTGCATGACCGTCAGCAATACGATAACGAAGAGTGGTTGTTCAGATGCTTGTCGCGGCGATACTTGCTAGTGGCAGTCTACCGTTAGAGGAGAGGAATACTCGCATGCCTTTTAGGTGAAAACTTCGTCTCTGACTCGTAATAAAACAATCCGCGTCTTGATTTTGTTCTGAAGGCTCACAAAGCAGTGCTGCGCGTTTTAGTTTTGAGTGTGTTGAAAAATGAATCTTAGAATCTAATGCACATTTCAAGGGTGCGCACCAGGCACAATTTACTCGTTTTGTACAAAATGAGTAGGTAAAATAATTTAAATATTGATGTTTGAATCCTCGGGCGATCTATTTCATAATAAATGTAAATGATTCAGTGGAAACCAAGAACATTGATGCATGTCTACCAAAAATTATTTCAAGCATGCAACTCGTGTGGAAGCATCTGCGTTGCGTATTTTGAAAAAAACACAGCCTATCTTATCGGTAAAAATAATGTGATGTAACTTTATTTATCACTGATGAACAAAACGCAAGAATCATGGCAACTGTAACGCGCATTTACATTCCTGGAGTTTTCAAATGCTTGATTATGCCTTTTTGCTGTGATAAACTGAGATTTTTGCTGTGATAGCGGTACATTCTAGATAAGATTGCAAGACTCGTCATGCTATGCACTCGTACCCCCAATAAGATAGTACAGACTATGAATATTCGATCTGATGTGATAAGAATTAGAACGCCGCCTCTCCAAGCAACAGAAACTGAAGACTGTTTCGAAATAAAAGTCACCAAGAGACACTATTGAATAGTTTACAATAAATATTCGCTCCTAATTTAATATTGCTGTAATAACTTGTGACTATACATCGTATTTCATCATATGAATTCCTAAGGCGGGCCTTATCAGTGCGGTCCAATAATAGCGATGTTGCTGTGCTCTGTAAGTTATCGTAACAGAGATAACAGGAATAACAGTACGTGCAATGTGTGAGAAATTCATGCAAGCAATATCTATTTATGCTAGCTTTGGCAGGATCATGCACAGGCTATTGGTAATTTAACAATTAAAATTAAGCGTACCTTGAAAGTTGAATTATAGTGCATCATAATCTTCTTTGGATCAATTCATACAAGCTGTTCAATTTTGTAGTTCATCCTTGTTATGTTATTGAGCTTTCCATCGCACTAAAATAAGCAATATTACTGGGAGGTTCTCAAATCTGTCGCTCATAGCACAGCAGTGAGCCGTGGTCAGAAATTTGGTCGAAGGCCAGAGATATTAATGCCTATAGATGTCAAGCTGATAAAACTAATTGTAAAGTATACACTAGACTTCATGGACAAGCGCTCATCATATAGTATTTAATTATATGATTTACGTTTCGAGCGACAGGTATGAAAAGTATCTAAAATTTTACTATTGTGAGTTTCATGATCATCGAATATGATTCTGATTTTTTTCTTAAGTTTAATCGGCTGGTACTTTGTTGAATTGGTTAGTACTTATTACTTACCTTGAGTGGGTTAGTACTTATATCTTACCTTCAGTGGGTTAGTACATATTACTTACCTTGAGTGGGTTAGTACTTATTATTACCTTAAATTGGTTAGTACTTATTACTTAACTTGAGTGGGTTAGTACTTATTAATACCTAAATTGGTCAGTACTTATTACTTACCTTGAGTGGAGTTTGGCTGTGATGAGCGAACATGTGCACAAGAGTGACGGTGATGTCTAGCCCCGCGAGGTAGCAGGTAATTAGAAGCCCCAACACCGAGTGCCACCGCGGGTGTGTCAAGAAGTGCAGTTCGTTATAGAACGTCACCAGCAGGGAAAAATTCAACAAAAAAGTTATGGCGTTGCCAATCATTTCTGCTAGCGACTCTACGGAGGATGTGTCAGTATAGGATACTTGGGATGATCGCAGCATCTCTTGTACGGCGCTGTCCGATGAGGAAAACTGCGGTAAAATGCAGCTCGTTAGCTTATGAACATATCAATAATAATTTAAAAGCAAAGAATAGTCCACAAAAATTCATATCTTTATAGAAAACGTTTCGGAGTCCAGCTCCATCGTCAGTTCGTAGAATCTAGAACATACATAGAAAGTCACAAGTTAATACAATTGAAAGCACAGAACACAATTAGAACCTAAATTTGCAAGTAATAGGGCATAACAACCTATCTATTCACAATTTCAAGGGGATAGGAGCGCACAGCTGAATTTAAACTGGGCCTAAGTTTAAAAATGTACAATGATTCTAAGATACGCAAATCTGAAGTACCGGAGGTAGAAGCTAACACCCTAAAGTCACTGTCAGAAACAGGCACATCACACTGCTCGGCGTGAGTGCGCACAGCCGAATGAGGGGGGCGCGATAGCATCTTAGGCCCAGTTTAAATTCAGCTGTGAGCTCCTATCCCCTTGAAATTGTGAATAGATAGGTTTTTATGCCCTATTACTTGTAAATTTAGGTTCTAATTGTGTTCTGTGCTTTCAATTGTATTAACTTGTGACTTTCTATGTATGTTCTAGATTCTACGAACTGACGATGGAGCTGGACTCCGAAACGTTTTCTATAAAGATATGAATTTTTTGTGGACTATTCTTTGCTTTTAAATTTTTAGTCAACTTGCGATTTAAGCAAATAAGTGACATTAATACATATAAATAATACAATAATATTTAGAAGAAATAACAGACAATTAATGTGGGCTGAAAATAATTTCGTTCCAGATAATTTTAGCTTATTTTAACCAATTTTCTATTTCTGTAAGAAATTATGCATAATTTCCATCAGCCGCACATTGAAATGATGAGCGACATAATTTAAAGCGTCATAATTAGTGGTCCTGTGGCTGGTTCAATTTAAATATAATCTTTGAGGAAACTGTCGAATATCTGGCAAATTTATCAGGCTTTTAAGAGCATAATACAGTACATAGCGTGGTAGGGGGAAGCAAGAGAAAAAAGAAGACCAGTCGGTGATACTCATGTTTCTTAATAGTAAAATAATCAAATCCGGAACAACGGTTGTGAAAAAGTACGTGAACAATAAGTATAAATAATATAATAATAAATAATTAATAAACAAAACAAACTGATTGTTGACGATCGTTTGCAGCAAGATGATTTACTGTAAGAAGTCTCCAAATTTCAGCCAGCGACTTTGTCATAAAATTGAACATTACTCATTACGGCAAAGGATAATCGCAAGAGCCGTTCGCTCAATTGCTATATACTTGATGCCTGCTGATGCATTCACTGCGTTTTTGATGAATACTGAGAGGCAAGGAGGTAATTCCGTGCTTGGGCACAAGCCGCTGCACTAATTTATGAAACGAGTATTTAAAAAACATGCATATTCGGAAGCATTAATCAGCGGACCTGCACTGATGGTCACTGATGCAGCAAAAGCTGTGACAGAAATGAGAAAATGCAAGAAGATGCAGTTGGTAAACAGATGCAAAGGCATTAACTGATAGAATTACATAAATGATGAGGGCAACAAAGACCCTATCATACATTAGCAGCTGCCGGAAGTTAGTAGAAAGATGCAAAGGCATAATCAAAAGACTCACATTGATGATCATAAGGGCAACAAAGGCCGTGGCAGACATTAGCAGTTGCAGGAAGTTAGTAGACAGATGCAAAGGCATAATCAATAGACTCACATTGATGGTCATAAGGGCAACGAAGGCCGTGGCAGACATTAGCAGCTGCAGGAAGAGGCAGTTGATGAGCATGGCATGCTGCAGACGATGAATGTAGTTCCTGAACAAGCCCTCCATACTCAGTACTCGCAGTTGACTCTGCAGAACGAAAACAAAAACAATTCATTTTTCTGTGAAACATTAGGCGTAATAATAAAGGCTGAACTAATATCTCACTGGTCAGCGACGAAGCGCTATAAACGGAACAGGAATGGGCCATAACTATTTAACAATTGATCATTATAATTGGACCTGACTAGCATAAAATTAGATTTTAATGATAGCGATGATTTATTTTTTCATTTCGGATTTGTTTAATATCAGAAAATCTTCTAATAATTTAGATTTTAAAAGCGGCATTCGTAGCACATATTGTACATCGATCGCCTTTTAATGTGCACGTTATGTAGCTAAAATGTCAGCTCCTGTTTTCCCAACAATAATCTTCGAGTCCCAAGTAAATTTGGGCAGAAATTTTAATGTCGCAAGGGTCTTAGTTCGTCAGAATCTCATATTCTAATATCGACTGTCTGCGAAGGCCATGCATGGCTTGATAGACAATATGGCTAACCTATTGGCAATGTGTAATAACCGATTTTATTTTGTTGGGAAAGCTAGGCTCGAAATAAATAACTCCAAATAACTGAAAGTTATTTGGATCCGTATATGTGCATCATAATTAATGCAAAACTTCACAATTTTACGCGAAAACTGACCTTCAGGAACGAATACTGCCAATCCCCTTCTTCGTGTTCGAAGTCGTCATTAATTTTGGTTTGATTGGTGATGACACTTGGTCTGCCAGTGAGTGACTCCATTACTCCACTGACTTTTTCATAGAACAAATTATCTTCGAGGTCTCCGGCCCCACGTGATTTTAGGGCCTGTTTTTCAATGTTTCTAAGAGTTTCTAAGATAGCGTTAATTTCCAGCCATTGACGACGTGTTGTTGCACTGGCGTTATCGTAAGAGCTCGAACGTTTGCTGTAATAACCCGAGTCATGTCGGGAATCTTGATTGTTCAAGGGGGTTAACCCTTGGGAAAGCCTTGAACCCCTAGTGTGATCACTTGCGAGGGCAAAGGGGTTCAGACGATCATAAGGCCCATCATTGTCAGGCGTGACGTACTTGGCGAAGTGACGACGCGTTGCTTCATCCAGAGGAAGAGGATCGCTTGCAAACTGGCGCCGAGTTGGGGGGATATTCTTCGGCCTGCGAACACAAATGATATCAGTCACAGGTGTTGTGTCTGTGCAAATAAAATGAAGTGTATTGTGGAACTAAAATGAAAAAATGAAGTGTATTGTGCAACTAAAATGAAAAAATGAAGTGTATTGTGCAACTAAAATGAAGTTTCGGCCTGCGTACACAAATGATATCAATCACAGGTATTGTGTCCGTGCAACTAAAATGAAGTGTATTGTGCAACTAAAATGAAGTTTTGAAACAATTATGGGCATATCATTTGTTGATGCCACTAAAACAACAGCATTTTCATAGTGTAGGCGATCGCCTCTGCTAGCAGAGGCTGGACATAGCCTCACATAGGCTATGCATGTCCTGTGTGTAGTAGTCCTTGACCGGCACCTACTAATATACTAGTAGGTATATATTGAGTTTATGGCCTTTTTTGGCCTTTTTTGTACGCGGACAAAAGGCCATCTCCAACCCTGACCCATTCAAATTTTTTTAGAGACCGCGTCAAACGCACGGCTCCTGCAAGACTTTCCTGAGTCACTGACAAAAAATTTCTTTGCAGGAATGCTGATTTTACTTCAATTATGCTTCGAGAAGCGAAAGAAATAATTGCCAAATCATGGATAGTTGGTTAATTTAATATGACGACAACGTACGTGAACATATCGATTTCGGTTAAAATGGAACATATAAAATAGTTCAAACACAGGAATTTGCAAATCGATGGTCTAAATTTTTAAAAAACAATAAATAGCTTTCTTTCGAAAGTAATTTCTTTCGCGTTAATTACTGGCCGAGCGTTAACTCGAAGTTACAAAGCAGTGCAAGTTATTTTTTCAGAAGAAAAAGTAAGCTTCACTTAACAATCAAACGTATGAACTCACAAATCTAGCACAGGAGGAAAAAGTTTAGCTAGAGAGCAGAGACACAACCGACGGAACTGCCGCGGAATAGAGAGATGATATTTCAAGCTTCTGAACCACACTGAAGTACAAAGAATAGGCAATATAATGTGATGATGTTACCTGCCAAAGATTTCTGACTGTTGTAATGACATGTGACTGTTGTAATGACATGTGACTGTTGTAA